>NW_026735497.1:0-123049 GCF_949786415.1 Peromyscus eremicus | reverse complement strand
AAGAACAGTAGCTCCGCTTCAGTCCAATACACTCTACTTGCTGGGAACAGATGCGAGTGCTATTTGCACTGTGTATGGAAATGGGATCGCAATAGTGACTTTCCTTACCAGAAAACAACTCTTGCTCGTAGGACCAGAAACTGCATGGGATTCATCTCCATTTAGGACTGGGAAACAAACACTAGCTCGCCTTACAAGAAACACACTCTACTTTGGGAAAAGAGCACTCTTCTACTCTACTGTGTTTCCTATAGGGCAAGAACAGTGAGTTTAGTCAGAACAAAAGAACTGTGCTTCCTACAAATACGGCCATACCTAGTTCAATTCCGCTTAGGAAACTGACAAGGACAGTAGATCCTCTTCAGTCCAATACACTGTACTAGTTGGGAACAGACGCGAGTCCTATTTGTACTGTGTATAGAAATAGGAGCGCAATAGTGACTCTTCTTATCAGAAAACACCTCTTCCTCGTAGGAACAAAAACTGCATGGGATTCAACTCCATTTCTGACTGGGGAACAAACACTAGCTCGCCTTACAAGAAACACACTCTGCTTTTGAGAAAAGAGCACTCTTCTACTCTTCTGTGTTTCCTATGTGGTCCGAACATTGAGCTTGCTCAGAACAAAAGAACTGTGCTTCCTACACTCAGGGGCCATATCTAGTTCAACTCTTCTTAGCAAACTGACAAGAACAGTAGCTCCGCTTCAGTCCAATACACTGTACTTCCTGGGAACAGATGAGAGTGCTATTTGCACTGTGTATGGAAATGGGAGCGTAATAGTGACTTTCCTTACCAGAAAACAACTCTTGCTTGTAGTACCAAAAACTGCATGTGATTCAACTCCATTTAGGACTGGGAAACAAACGCTAGCTCTCCTTACAAGAAACACACTCTGCTTTTGAGAAAAGAGCACTCTTCTACTCTACTGTGTTTCCTGTAGGGCCAGAACAGTGAGTTTGCTCAGAACAAAATTACTGTGCTTCCTACAAATACGGCCATATCTAGTTCAATTCTGCTTAGGAAACTGACAAGAACAGTAGATCCTCTTCAGTCCAATACACTGTACATGCTGGGAATAGACGCCAGTTCTATTTGCCCGGTGTATGACAATGGGAGCGCAACAGTGACTCTTTTTACCAGAAAACAACTCTTGCTCGTAGGACAAGAAACTGCATGTGATTCAACTCCATTTAGGACTGGGAAACAAACGCTAGCTCGCCTTACAAGAAACACACTCTGCTTTTGAGAAAAGAGCACTCTTCTACTCTACTGTGTTTCCTATAGGGCCAGAACAGTGAGCTTGCTCAGAACAAAAGAACTGTGCTTCATACAAATACGGCCATATCTAGTTCAATTCTGCTTAGGAAACTGAAAAGAACAGTAGATCCTCTTCAGTCCAATACACTGTACATGCTGGGAACAGATGCCAGTGCTATTTGCCCTGTGTGTGAAAATGGGAGCACAATAGTGACTCTTCTTACCAGAAAACAACTCTTGCTCGTAGGACAATAAACTGCATGTGTTTCAACTCCATTTAGGACTGGGAAACAAACGCTAGCTCGCCTTACAAGAAACACACTCTGCTTTTGAGAAAAGAGCACTCTTCTACTCGACTGTTTTTCCTATGGTGTCCGAACAGTGAGCTTGCTCAGAAAAAAAGAACTGTGCTTTCTACACACAGGGGCCATATCTAGTTCAACTCTGCTTAGGAAACTGACAAGAACAGTAGCTCCGCTTCAGTCCACTACACTCTGCTTGCTGGGAACAGATGCGAGTGCTATTTGCACTGTGTATGGAAATGGGAGCGCAATAGTGACTTTCCTTACCAGAAAACAACTCTTGCTGGTAGGACCAGAAACTGCATGGGATTCAACTCCATTTAGGACTGGGAAACAAACGCTAGCTCGCCTTCAAGAAACACACTCTACTTTTGAGAAAAGAGCACTCTTCTACTCTACTGTGTTTCCTATAGGGCCAGAACAGTGAGTTTGCTCAGAACAAAAGAACTGTGCTTCCTACAAATATGGCCATATCTAGTTCAATTCTGCTTAGGAAACTGACAAGAACAGTAGATCCTCTTCAGTCCAATACACTGTACATGCTGGGAACAGACGCCAGTGCTATTTGCCCTGTGTCTGACAATGGGAGCGCAATAGTGACTTTCCTTACCAGAAAATAACTCTTGCTCATAGGACCAAAAACAGGATGTGATTCAACTCCATTTAGTACTGGGAAACAAACGCTAGCTTGCCTTACAAGAAACACACTCTGCTTTTGAGAAAAGAGCACTCTTCTGCTCTACTGTGTTTCCTATGGTGTCCGAACAGTGAGCTTGCTCAGAACAAAAGAACTGTGCTTCCTACACACACGGGCCATATCTAGTTAAACTCTGCTTAGGAAACTGACAAGAACGGTAGCTCCTCTTCAGTCCAATATACTGTACTAGCTGGGAACAGACTCGAGTCCTATTTGTACTGTGTATAGAAATAGGAGCGCAATAGTGACTCTTCTTATCAGAAAACACCTCTTCCTCGTAGGAACAAAAACTGCATGGGATTCAACGCCATTTCTGACTGGGGAACAAACACTAGCTCGCCTTACAAGAAACACACTCTGCTTTTGAGAAAAGAGCAGTCATCTATTCTACTGTGGTTCATATGGGGTCCGAACATTGAGCTTGCTCAGAACAAAAGAACTGGGCTTCCTACACACATGGGCCATATCTAGTTCAACTCTGCTTAGGAAACTGACAAGAACAGTAGCTCCTCTTCAGTCCAATACACTGTACTTGCTGGGAACAGATGCGAGTGGTATTTGCACTGTGTATGGCAATGGGAGTGCAATAGTTACTTTGATTACGAGAAAACAACTCTTGCTCGGAGGACCAAAAACTGCGTGTGATTCAACTCCATTTAGGAATGGGAAACAAACGCTAGCTCGCCTTACAAGAAAGACACTCTGCTTTTGAGAAAAGAGCAGTCTTCTATTTCACTGTGGTTCATATGGTGTCCGAACAGTGAGCTTGCTGAGAACAAAAGAACTGTGCATCCTACACACATGGGCCATATCTAGTTCAACTCTGCTTAGGAAAGTGACAAGAACAGTAGCTCCTCTTCAGTTCAATACACTGTACTTGCTGGGAACAGACGCGAGTGCTATTTGCACTGTGTATGGCAAAGGGAGCACAATAGTGACTTTCCTTACCAGAAAACAACTCTTGCTCGTAGGACCAAAAATTGCATGTGATTCAACTCCATTTAGGACTGGGAAACAAACGCTAGCTCGCCTTACAAGAAACACACTCTGCTTCTGAGAAAAGAGCAGTCTTCTACTCTACTGTGTTTCCTCTAGGGCCAGAACAGTGAGCTTGCTCAGAACAAAAGAACTGTGCTTCATACAAATACGGCCATATCTAGTTCACTTCTGCTTAGGAAACTGAAAAGAACAGTAGATCCTCTTCAGTCCAATACACTGTACATGCTGGGAACAGACGCCAGTGCTATTTGCCCTGTGTATCACAATGGGAGCACAATAGTGACTCTTCTTACCAGAAAACAACTCTTGCTCGTAGGACAAAAAACTGCATGTGTTTCAACTCCATTTAGGACTGGGAAACAAACGCTAGCTCGCCTTACATGAAACACACTCTGTTTTGAGAAAAGAGCACTCTTCTACTCGACTGTTTTTCCTATGGTGTCCGAACAGTGAGCTTGCTCAGAAAAAAAGAACTGTGCTTTCTACACACAGGGGCCATATCTAGTTCAACTCTGCTTAGGAAACTGACAAGAACAGTAGCTCCGCTTCAGTCCAATACACTCTACTTGCTGAGAACAGATGCGAGTGCTATTTGCACTGTGTATGGAAATTGGAGCGCAATAGTGACTTTCCTTACCAGAAAACAACGCTTGCTCGTAGGACCAGAAACTGCATGGGATTCATCTCCATTTAGGACTGGGAAACAAACACTAGCTCACCTTACAAGAAACACACTCTACTTTTGAGAAAAGAGCACTCTTCTACTCTACTGTGTTTCCTATAGGGCAAGAACAGTGAGTTTGCTCAGAACAAAAGAACTGTGCTTCCTACAAATACGGCCATACCTAGTTCAATTCCGCTTAGGAAACTGACAAGGACAGTAGATCCTCTTCAGTCCAATACACTGTACATGCTGGGAACAGACGCCAGTGCTATTTGCCCTGTGTCTGACAATGGGAGCGCAATAGTGACTTTCCATACCAGAAAACAACTCTTGCTCGTAGGACCAAAAACAGGATGTGATTCAACTCCATTTAGTACTGGGAAACAAACGCTAGCTTGCCTTACAAGAAACACACTCTGCTTTTGAGAAAAGAGCACTCTTCTGCTCTACTGTGTTTCCTTTGGGGTCCGAACAGTGAGCTTGCTCAGAACAAAAGAACTGTGCTTCCTACACACACGGACCATATCTAGTTCATCTCTGCTTAGGAAACTGACAAGAACGGTAGCTCCTCTTCAGTCCAATACACTGTACTAGCTGGGAACAGACGCGAGTCCTATTTGTACTGTGTATAGAAATAGGAGCGCAATAGTGACTCTTCTTATCAGAAAACACCTCTTCCTCGTAGGAACAAAAACTGCATGGGATTCAACGCCATTTCTGACTGGGGAACAAACACTAGCTCGCCTTACAAGAAACACACTCTGCTTTTGAGAAAAGAGCACTCTTCTACTCTTCTGTGTTTCCTATGTGGTCCGAACACTGAGCTTGCTCAGAACAAAAGAACTGTGCTTCCTACACTCAGGGGCCATATCTAGTTCAACTCTTCTTAGCAAACTGACAAGAACAGTAGCTCCGCTTCAGTCCAATACACTGTACTTCCTGGGAACAGATGCGAGTGCTATTTGCACTGTGTATGGAAATGGGAGCGCAATAGTCACTCTTCTTCCCAGAAAACAACTCTTGCTCGGAGGACCAAAAACTGCATGTGACTCAACTCCATTTAGGACTGGGAAACAAACTCGAGCTCGCCTTACAAGAAGCACACTCTGCTTTTGAGAAAAGAGCACTCTTCTACTCTACTGTGTTTCCTATAGGCCCAAAACAGTCAGCTTGCTCAGAAAAAAAGAACTGTACTTCCTAAACACACGGTCATATCTAGTTCAATTCTGCTTAGGAAACTGACAAGAATAGTAGATCCTCTTCAGTCCAATACACTGTTCTTGCTGGGAACAGACGCGAGTGCTATTTGCCCTGTGTATGAAAAAGGGAGCACAATAGTTACTCTTCTTACCAGAAAACAACTCTTGCTCGTAGGACCAAAAACTGCATGTGATCAACTCCATTTAGGACTGGGAAACAAAAGCTAGCTCGCCTTACAAGAAACACAATCTGCTTTTGAGAAAAGAGCACTGTTCTACTCTGCTGTGTTTCCTATAGGGCCAGAACAGTGAGCTTGATCAGAACAAAAGAACTGTGCTTCCTACACACACGGCCATATCTAGTTCAACTCTGCTTAGGACCCTGACAAGAACAGTAGATCCTCTTCAGTCCAATACACTGTACATGCTGGGAACAGATGCGAGTGCTATTTGCACTGTGTATGGCAATGGGAGTGCAATAGTGACTTTGATTACGAGAAAACAACTCTTGCTCGTAGGACCAAAAACTGCGTGTGATTCAACTCCATTTAGGACCGGTATACAAACGCTAGCTTGCCTTACAAGAAACACACTCTGCTTTGGGAAAAGAGCAGTCTTCTATTCTACTGTGGTTCATATGGGGTCCGTACATTGAGCTTACTCAGAACAAAAGAACTGTGCTTCCTACACACACGGGACATATCTAGTTCAACTCTGCTTAGGAAACTGACAAGAACAGAAGCTCCTCTTCAGTCCAATACACTGTACTTGCTTGGAACAGACTCGAGTGCTATTTGCACTGTGTATGGCAATTTGAGCACAATAGTGACTTTGCTTAGGAGTAAACAACTCTTGCTCATAGGACCAAAAACTGCATGAGATTCAACTCCATTTAGGACTGGGAAACAAACGCTAGCTTGCCTTACAAGAAACACACTCTGCTTTTGAGAAAAGAGCAGTCTTCTATTTCACTGTGGTTCATATGGTGTCCGAACAGTGAGCTTGCTGAGAACAAAAGAACTGTGCTTCCTACACACATGGGCCATATCTAGTTCAACTCTGCTTAGGAAAGTGACAAGAACAGTAGCTCCTCTTCAGTTCAATACACTGTACTTGCTGGGAACAGATGCGAGTGCTATTTGCACTGTGTATGGCAAAGGGAGCACAATAGTGACTTTCCTTACCAGAAAACAACTCTTGCTCGTAGGACCAAAAACTGCATGTGATTCAACTCCATTTAGGACTGGGAAACAAACGCTAGCTCGCCTTACAAGAAACACACTCTGCTCTGAGAAAAGAGCAGTCATCTACTCTACTGTCTTTCCTCTAGGGCCAGAACAGTGAGCTTGCTCAGAACAAAAGAACTGTGCTTCATACAAATACGGCCATATCTAGTTCAATTCTGCTTAGGAAACTGAAAAGAACAGTAGATCCTCTTCAGTCCAATACACTGTACATGCTGGGAACAGACGCCAGTGCTATTTGCCCTGTGTATCACAATGGGAGCACAATAGTGACTCTTCTTACCAGAAAACAACTCTTGCTCGTAGGACAAAAAACTGCATATGTTTCAACTCCATTTAGGACTGGGAAACAAACGCTAGCTCGCCTTACATGAAACACACTCTGCTTTTGAGAAAAGAGCACTCTTCTACTCGACTGTTTTTCCTATGGTGTCCGAACAGTGAGCTTGCTCAGAAAAAAAGAACTGTGCTTTCTGCACACAGGGGCCATATCTAGTTCAACTCTGCTTAGGAAACTGACAAGAACGGTAGCTCCGCTTCAGTCCAATACACTCTACTTGCTGGGAACAGATGCGAGTGCTATTTGCACTGTGTATGGAAATGGGAGCGCAATAGTGACTTTCCTTACCAGAAAACAACTCTTGCTCGTAGGACCAGAAACTGCATGTGATTCATCTCCATTTAGGACTGGGAAACAAACAATAGCTCGCTTACAAGTAACACACTCTGCTTTTGAGAAAAGAGCACTCTTCTGCTCTACTGTGTTTCCTGTGGGGTCCGAACAGTGAGCTTGCTCAGAACAAAAGAACTGTGCTTCCTACACACACGGACCATATCTAGTTCAACTCTGCTTAAAAAACTGACAAGAACGGTAGCTCCTCTTCAGTCCAATACACTGTACTAGCTGGGAACAGACTCGAGTCCTATTTGTACTGTGTATAGAAATAGGAGCGCAATAGTGACTCTTCTCATCAGAAAACACCTCTTCCTCGTAGGAACAAAAACTGCATGGGATTCAACTCCATTTCTGACTGGGGAACAAACACTAGCTCGCCTTACAAGAAACACACTCTGCTTTTGAGAAAAGAGCACTCTTCTACTCTTCTGTGTTTCCTATGTGGTCCGAACATTGAGCTTGCTCAGAACAAAAGAACTGTGCTTCCTACACTCAGGGGCCATATCTAGTTCAACTCTTCTTAGCAAACTGACAAGAACAGTAGCTCCGCTTCAGTCCAATACACTGTACTTCCTGGGAACAGATGCGAGTGCTATTTGCACTGTGTATGGAAAAGGGAGCGCAATAGTGACTATTCTTACCATAAAACAACTCTTGCTCATAGGACTAGAAACTGCATGTGTTTCAACTCCATTTAGGACTGGGAAACAAACGCTAGCTCGCCTTACAAGAAACACACTCTGCTTTAGAGAAAAGAGCACTCTTCTACTCTACTGTGTTTCCTATAGGGCCAGAACAGTGAGCTTGCTCAGAACAAAAGAACTGTGCTTCCTACATACACGGGGCATATCTAGTTCAACTCTGCTTAGGATACTGAAAAGAACAGTAGCTCCTCTTCAGTCCAATACACTGTACTTGCTGGGAACAGACGCGAGTGCTCTTTGCACTGTGCAGGGCAATTGGAGCACAATTGTGACTCGTCTTACCAGAAAACAACTCTTGCTCATAGGACAAAAAACTGCATGTGACTCAACTACATTTAGGACTGGGAAACAAACGCTAGCTCGCCTTACAAGAAACACAGTCTGCTTTTGAGAAAAGAGCACTCTTCTACTCTACTCTGTTTCCTATGGGGTCCAAACAGTGAGTTGGTCAGAACAAAAAAAATTGTGCTTCCTATACACACGGCCATATATAGTTCAAGTCTGCTTAGGAACCTGACAAGAACAGTAGATCCTCTTCAGTCCAATACACTGTACTTCCCGGCAACAGACGCCAGTGCTATTTGTCCTGTGTATGGCAATGGCAGCGCAATAGTGACTATTCTTACCATAAAACAACTCTTGCTCGTAGGACCAGAAACTGCATGTGTTTCAACTCCATTTAGGACTGGGAAACAAACGCTAGCTCGCCTTACAAGAAACACACTCTGCTTTAGAGAAAAGAGCACTCTTCTCCTCTACTGTGTTTCCTATAGGGCCAGAACAGTGAGCTTGCTCAGAACAAAAGAACTGTGCTTCCTACACACACGGGGCATATCTAGTTCAACTCTGATTAGGAAACTGAAAAGAACAGTAGATCCTCTTCAGTCAAATACACTGTACTTGGTGGGAACAGACGCGAGTGCTATTTGCACTGTGTAGGGCAATTGGAGCACAATTGTGACTCGTCTTACCAGAAAACAAATCTTGCTCATAGGACAAAAAACTGCATGTGACTCAACTACATTTAGGACTGGGAAACAAACTCTAGCTCGCCTTACAAGGAACACACTCTGCTTTTGAGAAAAGAACAATCTTCTACTCTACTGTGTTTCCCATAGAGCCAGAACAATGAGCTTGCTCAGAACAAAAGAACTGTGCTTCCTACACACATGGGCCATATCTAGTTCAACTCTGCTTAGGAAACTTACAAGAACAGTAGCTCCTCTTCAATCCGATACACTGTACTTGCTGGGATCAGACGCGAGTGCTATTTGCACTGTGTATGGCAATGGGATCGCAATAGTGACTTTCCTTACCAGAAAAAAACTCTTGCTTGTAGGACCAGAAACTGCATGTGATTCAACTCCATTTCGGACTGGGACAAAAACGCTAGCTTACCTTACAAGAAACACACTCTGCTTTTGAGAAAAGAGCACTCTTCTACTCTACTCTGTTTCCTATAGGGCGAGAACAGTGACCTTGCTCAGAACATAATAACTGTGCTTCCTACACACACGAGACATATCTAGTTCAACTCTGCTTAGGAACCTGACAAGAACAGTAGATCCCCTTTAGTCCAATACACTGTACTTGCTGGGAACAGACGCCAGTGCTATTTGTCCTGTGTGTGGCAATGGCAGCGCAATAGTGACTTTCCTTTCCAGAAAACAACTCTTGCTCATAGGACCAGAAACTGCATGTGATTCACCTCCATTTAGGACTGGGAAACAAACGCTAGCTCGCCTTACAAGAAACACAGTCTGCTTTTGAGAAAAGAGCACTCTTCTACTCTACTGTGTTTCCTATGGGGTCCAAACAGTGAGCTTGCTCAGAACAAAAAAAATTGTGCTTCCTACACACACGGCCATATCTAGTTCAAGTCTGCTTAGGAACCTGACAAGAACAGTAGCTCCTCTTCAGTCCAATACACTGTACTTGCTGGCAACAGACGCCAGTGCTATTTGCACTGTGTATGGCAATGGGAGCGCAATAGTGACTTTCCTTACCAGAAAACAACTCTTGCTCATAGTACCAGAAACTGCATGGGATTCAACTCCATTTAGGACTGGGAAACAAATGCTAGCTTGCCTTACAAGAAACACACTCTGCTTTAGAGAAAAGAGCAGTCTTCTAGTCTACTGTGTTTCCTATGGAGTCCAAACAGTGAGCTTGCTCAGAACAAAAGAACTGTGCTTCCTACACACACGGACCATATGTAGTTAAACTCTGCTTAGGAAACTGACAATAACAGTCGCTCCTCTTCAGTCCGATACACTGTACTTGCTGGGAACAGACGCCAGTGCTATTTGCACTGTGTATGGCAATGGGAGTGCAATAGTGACTTTCCTTACCAGAAAACAACTCTTGCTCATAGGACCAGAAACTGCATGTGATTCAACTCCATTTAGGACTGGGAAACAAACGCTACCTCGCCTTACATGAAACACATTCTGCTTTTGAGAAAAGAGCACTCTTCTACTCTACTCTGTTTCCTATGGGGTCCGAACGGTGAGCTTGCTCAGAACAAAAGAACTGTGCTTCCTACACACACGGCCATATCTAGTTCAAGTCTGCTTAGGAACCTGACAAGAACAGTAGCTCCTCTTCTTCCGATACACTGTACTTGCTGGCATCAGACGCGAGTGCTATTTGCACTGTGTATGGCAATGGGAGCGCAATAGTGACTTTCCTTACCAGAAAACAACTCTTGCTCGTAGAACCAGAAACTGCATGTGATTCAACTTCATTTAGGACTGGGAAAAAAACGCTAGCTTGCCTTACAAGAAACACACTCTGCTTTTGAGAAAAGAGCACTCTTCTACTCTACTGTGTTTCCTTTAGGGCCAGAACAGTGAGTTTGCTCAGAACGTAATAACTGTGCTTCCTACACACACGGGCCATATCTAGTTCAACTCTGCTTAGTAACCTGACAAGAACAGTAGATCCCCTTTAGTCCAATACACTGTACTTGCTGGGAACAGACGCCAGTGCTATTTGTCCTGTGTATGGCAATGGCAGCGCAATAGTGACTACTCTTACCATAAAACAACTCTTGTTCGTAGGACCAGAAACTGCATGTGTTTCAACTCCATTTAGGACTGGGAACCAAACGCTAGCTCGCCTTACAAGAAACACACTCTGCTTTTGAGAAAAGAACACTCTTCTACTCTACTGTGTTTCCCATAGGGCCAGAACAGTGAGCTTGCTCAGAACAAAAGAACTGTGCTTCCTACACACACGGGGCATATCTAGTTCAACTCTGCTTAGGAAATTGAGAAGAACAGTAGCTCCTCTTCAGTCCAATACACTGTACTTGCTAGGAACAGACGGGAGTGCTATTTGCACTGTGTTTGGCAATGGGAGTGCAATAGTGACTTTCCTTAATAGAAAACAACTCTTGTTCATAGGACCAGAAAGTGCATGTGATTCAACTCCATTTAGGACTGGGAAACAAATGCTAGCTCGCCTTACATGAAACACACTCTGATTTTGATAAAAGAGCACTTTTCTACTCTACTGTGTTTCCTATGGGGTCCAAACAGTGAGCTTGCTCAGAACAAAAGAACTGTGCTTCCTACACACATGGGCCATATCTAGTTCAACTCTGCTTAGGAAACTGAGAAGAACAGTAGCTCCTCTTCAGTCCAATACACTGTACTTGCTGGGAACAGACGCGAGTGCTATTTGCATTGTGTATGGCAATGGGAGCACAATAGTGACTCGTCTTACCAGAAAACAACTCTTGCTTGTAGGACAAAAAACTGCATGTGACTGAACTCCATTTAGGACTGGGAAACAAACGGTAGCTCGCCTTACAAGAAACACACTCTGCTTTTGAGAAAAGAGCACTCTTCTACTCTACTGTGTTTCCCATAGGGCCAGAACAGTGAGCTTGCTCAGAACATAATAACAGTGCTTCCTACACACACGGGCCATATCTAGTACAACTCTGCTTAGGAACATGACAAGAACAGTAGATCCCCTTTAGTCCAATACACTGTACTTGCTGGGAAAAGACGCCAGTGCTATTTGTCCGGTGTATGGCAATGGCAGCGCAATAGTGACTATTCTTACCATAAAACAACTCTTGCTCATAGGACCAGAAACTGCATGTGTTTCAACTCCATTTAGGACTGGGAAACAAACACTAGCTCGCCTTACAAGAAACACACTCTGCTTTAGAGAAAAGAGCACTCTTCTACTCTACTGTGTTTCCTATAGGGCCAGAACAGTGAGCTTGCTCAGAACAAAAGAACTGTGCTTCCTACACACACGGGCCATATATAGTTCAACTCTGCTTAGGAAACTGAACAAGAACAGTAGCTCCTCTTCAGTCCGATACACTCTAGTTGCTGGGAACAGACGCGAGGGCTATTTGCACTGTATATGGCAATGAGAGCGCAATAGGGACTTTCCTTAATAGAAAACAACTCTTGCTCATAGGACCAGAAAGTGCATGTGATTCAACTCCATTTAGGACTGGGAAACAAATGCTAGCTCGCCTTACATGAAACACACTCTGCTTTTGAGAAAAGAGCACTCTTCTACTCTACTGTATTTCTTATGGGGTCCAAACAGTGAGTTTGCTCAGAACAAAAGAACTGTGCTTCCTACACACATGGGCCATATCTAGTTCAACTCTGCTTACGAAACTGAAAAGAACATTAGATCCTCTTCAGTCCAATAAGCTGTACTTGCTGGGAACAGACGCGAGTGCTTTTTGCACTGTGTAGGGCAATTGGAGCACAATAGTGACTTTCCTTACCAGAAAACAACTCTTGTGCGTAGGACCAGAAACTGCATGTGATTCAACTCCACTTAGGACTAGGAAACAAACGCTAGCTTGCCCTACAAGAAACACACTCTGCTTTTGAGAAAAGAGCACTCTTCTACTCTACTGTGTTTCCTATAGGGCCAGAACAGTGAGCTTGCTCAGAACATAAGAACTGAGCTTCCTACGCACACGGGCCATATCTAGTTCAACTCTGCTTAGGAAACTGACAAGAACAGTTGATCCTATTCAGTCCAATACACTGTACTTGCTGGGAACAGACGCGAGTGCTATTTGCATTGTGTATGGCAATGGGAGCACAATAGTGACTCGCCTTACCAGAAAACAACTCTTGTAGGACAAAAAACTGCATGTGACTGAACTCCATTTAGGACTGGGAACAGACGCCAGTGCTATTTGTCCTGTGTATGGCAATGGCATTGCAATAGTGACTCTGCTTTAGAAAAAAGAGCACTCTTCTACCATACTGTGTTTCCTATGGGGTCCAAACAGTGAGCTTGCTCAGAACAAAAGAATTGTGCTTCCTACACACACGGACCATATGTAGTTCAACTCTGCTTAGGAACCTGACAAGAACAGTAGCTCCTCTTCAGTCCAACACTGTACTTGCTGGGAACAGACGCGAGTGCTATTTGCACTGTGTATGGCAATGGGAGCACAATCGTGACTTTTCTTACCAGAAAACAACTCTTGTTCGTAGGACCAGAAACTGCATGTGATTTAACTCCATTTAGGACTAGGAAACAAACGCTAGCTTGCCTTACAAGAAACACACTCTGCTTTAGAGAAAAGAGCACTCTTCTACTCTACTGTGTTTCCTATAGTGCCAGAACAGTGAGCTTGCTCAGAACATAATAACTGTGCTTCCTACACACACGGGCCATATCTAGTTCAACTCTGCTTAGGAAACTGACAAGAACAGTAGCTCCTCTTCAGTCCAATACACTTTACTTGCTGGGAACAGACGCGAGTGCTATTTGCACTGTGTAGGGGAATGGGAGCGCAATAGTGACTTTCCTTACCAGAAAACAACTCTTGCCCATGGGCCCAAAAACTGCATGGGATTCAACTCCATTTAGGACTGGGAAACAAACGCTAGCTCGCCTTACAAGAAACACACTCTGCTTCTGAGAAAAGAGCTCTCTTCTACTCTACTGTGTTTTCTATGGAGCCAAAACAGTGAGATTGCTCAGAACAAAAGAACTGTGCTTCCTAAACACACGGCCATATCTAGTTCAATTCTGGTTAGGAAACTGACAATAACAGTAGATCCCCCTCAGTCCAATACACTGTACATGCTGTGAACAGACGCCAGTGCTATTTGTAATGTGTATGACAATGGGAGCGCAATAGTGACTCTTCTTACCAGAAGACAACTCTTGCTCGTAGGACCAGAAATTGCATGTGATTCAACTCCATTTAGGACTGGGAAACAAACGCTAGCTCGCATTACAAGAAACACACTCTGCTTTTGAGAAAAGAGCACTCTTCTACTCTACTGTGTTTTCTATAGAGCCAAAACAGTGAGCTTGCTCAGACCAAAGAACTGTGCTTCCTACACACACGAGCCATATCTAGTTCAATTCTGCTTAGGAAACTGACAATAACAGTAGATCCTCCTCAGTCCAATACACTGTACATGCTGGGAACAGACGACAGTGCTATTTGAAATGTATATGACAATGGGAGCCCAATAGTGACTCTTCATACCAGAAGACAACTCTTGCTCGTAGGAGCATATACTGCATTTGATTCAACTCCATTTAGGACTGGAAAACAAAGGCTAGCTCGCCTTACAAGAAACACACTCTGCTTTTGAGAAAAGAGAACTCTTCTACTCTACTGTGTTTCCTATAGGGCCAAATCAGTGAGCTTGCTCAGAACAAAAGAACTGTGCTTCCTACACACACGGTCATATCTAGTTCAATTCTACTTAGGAAACTGACAAGAATAGTAGATCCTCTTCAGTCCAATACACTGTAGTTGCTGGGAACAGACACGAGTGCTATTTGCCCAGTGTATGACAATGGGAGCGCAATAGTGACTCTTCTTACCAGAAAACAACTCTTGCTCGTAGGGCCAGAAAATGCATGTGATTCAACTCCATTTAGGACTGGGAAACAAACGCTAGCTCGCCTTACAACAAACACACTCTGCTTTTGAGAAAAGAGCCCTCTTCTAATCTAAAGTTTTTCCTATGCGGTCCGAACAGTGAGCTTGCTCAGAACAAAAGAACTGTGCTTCCTACACACACGAGCCATATCTAGTTCAACTCTGCTTAGAAAACTGACAAGAACAGTAGCTCCTCTTCAGTCCAATACACTGTACTTCCTGGGAACAGACGCGAGTGCTATTTGCACTGTGTATGGCAGTGGGAGCGTAATAGTGACTCTTCTTACCAGAAAACAACTCTTGCTCGTAGGACTAGAAACTGCATGGGATTCAACTCCATTTAGGACTGGGAAACAAACACTAGCTCGCCATACAAAAAACACACTCTGCTTTTCAGAAAAGAGCACTCTTCTACTCTACTGTGTTTCCTTTGGGATCCGAACAGTGAGCTTGCTCAGAACAAAAGAACTGTGCTTCCTACACACACGGGCCATATCTAGTTCAACTCTGCTTAGGAAACTGACAAGAACAGTAGCTCATCTTCAGTCCAATACACTGTACTTGCTGGGAACAGACGCGAGTGCTATTTGCACTGTGTAGAAGAATGGGAGCGCAATAGTGAATTTCCTTACCAGAAAACAACTCTTGCTCATGGGACCAAAAACTGCATGTGATTCAACTCCATATAGGACTGGGAAACAAACGCTAGCTCGCCTTAGAAGAAACACACTCTGCATTTGAGAAAAGAGCACTCTTCTACTCTACTGTGATTCCTATAGAGCCAAAACAGTGAGCTTGCTCAGAACAAAAGAACTGTGCTTCCTACACACACGGCCATATCTGGTTCAATTCTGCTTAGGAAACTGACAAGAACAGTAGCTCCTCTTCGGTCAAATACACTGTACATGCTGGGAATAGACGCCAGTGTTATTTGCACTGTGTATGGCAATGGGAGCGCAATAGTGACTCTTCTTCCCAGAAAACAACTCGTGCTTGTACGACCAAAAAACTGCATGTGATTCAACTACATTTAGGACTGGGAAACAAACGCTAGCTCGCCTTACAAGAAACACACTCTGCTTTTGAGAAAAGAGAACTCTTCTACTCTACTGTGTTTCCTATGCGGTCCGAAAAGTGAGCTTGCTCAGAACAAAATAACTGTGCTTCCTACACACACGAGCCATATTTAGTTCAACTCTGCTTAGGAACCTGACAAGAACAGTAGCTCCTCTTCAGTCCAATACACTGTACTTCCTGGGAACAGACGCGAGTGCTATTTGCACGGTTTATGTCAATGGGAGCACAATAGTGACTCTTCTTACCAGAAAACAACTCTTGCTCATAGGACCAGAAACTGTATGGGATTCAACTCCATTTCTGACTGGGAAACAAATGCTAGCTCGCCTTACAAGAAATACACACTGCTTTTGAAAAAAGAGCACTCTTTTACTGTACTGTTTTTTCTATAGTGTCAAAACAATGAGCTTGCTCAGAACAAAAGAACTTTGCTTCCTACACACACGGCCATATCTAGTTCAATTCTGCTTAGGAAACTGACAATAACAGTAGATCCTCCTCAGTCCAATACACTGTACATGCTGGGAACAGACGCCAGTGCTATTTGTAATGTGTATGACAATTGGAGAACAATAGTGACTCTTCTTACCAGAAGACAACTTTTGCTCGTAGGACCAGAATCTGCATGGGATTCAACTCCATTTAGGACTGCGAAACAAATGCTAGCTCGCCATACAACAAACACACTCTGCTTTTGAGAAAAGAGCCCTCATCTACTCTAAAGTGTTTCCAATGGGTTACGAACAGTGAGCTTGCTCAGAACAAAGGAACTGTGCTTCCTACACACATGGGCCATATCTAGTTCAACTCTGCTTAGGAAACTTACAAGAACAGTAGCTCCTCTTCAGTCCGATACACTGTACTTGCTGGGATCAGACGCGAGTGCTATTTGCACTGTGTATGGCAATGGGATCGCAATAGTGACTTTCCTTACCAGAAAAAAACTCTTGCTTGTAGGACCAGAAACTGCATGTGATTCAACTCCATTTCGGACTGGGACAAAAACGCTAGCTTACCTTACAAGAAACACACTCTGCTTTTGAGAAAAGAGCACTCTTCTACTCTACTCTGTTTCCTATAGGGCGAGAACAGTGACCCTGCTCAGAACATAATAACTGTGCTTCCTACACACACGAGACATATCTAGTTCAACTCTGCTTAGGAACATGACAAGAACAGTAGATCCCCTTTAGTCCAATACACTGTACTTGCTGGGAACAGACGCCAGTGCTATTTGTCCTGTGTGTGGCAATGGCAGCGCAATAGTGACTTTCCTTTCCAGAAAACAACTCTTGCTCGTAGGACCAGAAACTGCATGTGATTCACCTCCATTTAGGACTGGGAAACAAACGCTAGCTCGCCTTACAAGAAACACAGTCTGCTTTTGAGAAAAGAGCACTCTTCTACTCTACTGTGTTTCCTATGGGGACCAAACAGTGAGCTTGCTCAGAACAAAAAAAATTGTGCTTCCTACACACACGGCCATATCTAGTTCAAGTCTGCTTAGGAACCTGACAAGAACAGTAGCTCCTCTTCAGTCCAATACACTGTACTTGCTGGCAACAGACGCCAGTGCTATTTGCACTGTGAATGGCAATGGGAGCGCAATAGTGACTTTCCTTACCAGAAAACAACTCTTGCTCATAGTACCAGAAACTGCATGGGATTCAACTCCATTTAGGACTGGGAAACAAATGCTAGCTTGCCTTACAAGAAACACACTCTGCTTTAGAGAAAAGAGCAGTCTTCTAGTCTACTGTGTTTCCTATGGAGTCCAAACAGTGAGCTTGCTCAGAACAAAAGAACTGTGCTTCCTACACACACGGACCATATGTAGTTAAACTCTGCTTAGGAACCTGACAAGAACAGTAGCTCCTCTTCAGTCCAACACTGTACTTGCTGTGAACAGACGCGAGTGCTATTTGCACTGTGTATGGCAATGGGAGCGCAATAGTGACTTTCCTTACCAGAAAACAACTCTTGTTCGTAGGACCAGAAACTGCATGGGATTCAACTCCATTTAGGACTAGGAAACAAACGCTAGCTTGCCCTACAAGAAACACACTCTGCTTTAGAGAAAAGAGCACTCTTCTACTCTACTGTGTTTCCTATAGGGCAAGAACAGTGAGCTTGCTCAGAACATAAGAACTGAGCTTCCTACACACACGGGCCATATCTAGTTCAACTCTGCTTAGGAAACTGACAAGAACAGTCGCTCCTCTTCAGTCCGATACACTGTACTTGCTGGGAACAGACGCCAGTGCTATTTGCACTGTGTATGGCAATGGGAGTGCAATAGTGACTTTCCTTACCAGAAAACAACTCTTGCTCATAGGACCAGAAACTGCATGTGATTCAACTCCATTTAGGACTGGGAAACAAACGCTACCACGCCTTACATGAAACACATTCTGCTTTTGAGAAAAGAGCACTCTTCTACTCTACTCTGTTTCCTATGGGGTCCGAACAGTGAGCTTGCTCAGAACAAAAGAACTGTGCTTCCTACACACACGGCCATATCTAGTTCAAGTCTGCTTAGGAACCTGACAAGAACAGTAGCTCCTCTTCTTCCGATACACTGTACTTGCTGGCATCAGACGCGAGTGCTATTTGCACTGTGTATGGCAATGGGAGCACAATAGTGACTTTCCTTACCAGAAAACAACTCTTGCTTGTAGGACCAAACCTGCATGAGATTCAACTCCATTTAGGACTGGGAAACAAACGCTAGCTCGCCTTACAAGAAACACACTCTGCTTCTGAGAAAAGAGCAGTCATCTACTCTACTGTCTTTCCTCTAGGGCCAGAACAGTGAGCTTGCTCAGAACAAAAGAACTGTGCTTCATACAAATACGGCCATATCTAGTTCAATTCTGCTTAGGAAACTGAAAAGAACAGTAGATCCTCTTCAGTCCAATACACTGTACATGCTGGGAACAGACGCCAGTGCTATTTGCCCTGTGTATCACAATGGGAGCACAATAGTGACTCTTCTTACCAGAAAACAACTCTTGCTCGTAGGACAAAAAACTGCATATGTTTCAACTCCATTTAGGACTGGGAAACAAACGCTAGCTCGCCTTACATGAAACACACTCTGCTTTTGAGGAAAGAGCACTCTTCTACTCGACTGTTTTTCCTATGGTGTCCGAACAGTGAGCTTGCTCAGAAAAAAAGAACTGTGCTTTCTACACACAGGGGCCATATCTAGTTCAACTCTGCTTAGGAAACTGACAAGAACGGTAGCTCCGCTTCAGTCCAATACACTCTACTTGCTGGGAACAGATGCGAGTGCTATTTGCACTGTGTATGGAAATGGGAGCGCAATAGTGACTTTCCTTACCAGAAAACAACTCTTGCTCGTAGGACCAGAAACTGCATGGGATTCATCTCCATTTAGGACTGGGAAACAAACAATAGCTCGCTTACAAGAAACACACTCTGCTTTTGAGAAAAGAGCACTCTTCTGCTCTACTGTGTTTCCTATGGGGTCCGAACAGTGAGCTTGCTCAGAACAAAAGAACTGTGCTTCCTACACACACGGACCATATCTAGTTCAACTCTGCTTAGGAAACTGACAAGAACGGTAGCTCCTCTTCAGTCCAATACACTGTACTAGCTGGGAACAGACTCGAGTCCTATTTGTACTGTGTATAGAAATAGGAGCGTAATAGTGACTCTTCTTACCACAAAACAACTCTTGTTCATAGGACCAGAAACTGCATGGGATTCAACTCCATTTCAGACTGGGAAACAAACACTAGCTCGCCTTACAAGAAACACACTCTGCTTTTGAGAAAAGAGCACTCTTCTACTCTACTGTGTTTCCTATGGGGTCCGAACAGTGAGCTTGCTCAGAACAAAAGAACTGTGCTTCCTACACACACGGGCCATATCTAGTTCAACTCTGCTTAGGAAACTGACAAGAACAGTAGCTCATCTTCAGTCCAGTACACTGTACTTGCTGCGAACAGACGCGAGTGCTATTTGCACTGTGTATGGCAATGGGAGCGCAATAGTGACTCTTGTTACCAGAAAACAACTCTTCTTCGTAAGACCAAAAACAACATGTGATTCAACTCCATTTAGGACTGGGAAACAAACGCTAGCTCGCCTTACAAGAAACATACTCTGCTTTTGAGAAAAGAGCCCTCTTCTAATCTAAAGTGTTTCCTATGGGGTCCAAACAGTGAGCTTGCTCAGAACAAAAGAACTGTGCTTCCTACACACACTTGCCATATCTAGTTCAACTCTGGTTAGGAAACTGACAAGAACAGTAGCTCCTCTTCAGTCCAATACACTGTACTTGCTGGGAATAGACGCGAGTGCTATTTGCTCTGTGTATGGCAATGGGAGCGTAATAGTGACTCTTCTTACCACAAAACAACTCTTGCTCGTAGGACCAAAAACTGCATGTGATTCAACTCCATTTAGGACTGGGAAACAAACGCTAGCTCGCCTTACAAGAAACACACTCTGCTTTTGAGAAAAGAGCAGTCTTCTATTTCACTGTGGTTCATATGGTGTCCGAACAGTGAGCTTGCTGAGAACAAAAGAACTGTGCTTCCTACACACATGGGCCATATCTAGTTCAACTCTGCTTAGGAAAGTGACAAGAACAGTAGCTCCTCTTCAGTTCAATACACTGTACTTGCTGGGAACAGACAAGAGTGCTATTTGCACTGTGTATGGCAAAGGGAGCGCAATAGTGACTTTCCTTACCAGAAAACAACTCTTGCTCGTAGGACCAAAAACTGCATGTGATTCAACTCCATTTAGGACTGGGAAACAAACACTAGCTCGCCTTACAAGAAACACACTCTGCTTTTGAGAAAAGAGCAGTCTTCTACTCTACTGTGTTTCCTATAGGGCCAGAACAGTGAGCTTGCTCAGAACAAAAGAACTGTGCTTCATACAAATACGGCCATATCTAGTTCAACTCTGCTTAGGAAACTGACAAGAACAGTAGCTCCGCTTCAGTCCAATACACTCTACTTGCTGGGAACAGACGCGAGTGCTATTTGCACTGTGTATGGAAATGGGAGCGCAATAGTGACTTTCCTTACCAGAAAACAACTCTTGTTGGTAGGACCAGAAACTGCATGGGATTCAACTCCATTTAGGACTGGGAAACAAACGCTAGCTCGCCTTACAAGAAACACACTCTACTTTTGAGAAAAGAGCACTCTTCTACTCTACTGTGTTTCCTATAGGGCCAGAACAGTGAGTTTGCTCAGAACAAAAGAACTGTGCTTCCTACAAATATGGCCATATCTAGTTCAATTCTGCTTAGGAAACTGAAAAGAACTGTAGATCCTCTTCAGTCCAATACACTGTACATGCTGGGAACAGACGCCAGTGCTATTTGCCCTGTGTATGACAATGGGAGCACAATAATGACTCTTCTTACCAGAAAACAACTCTTGCTCATAGGACAATAAACTGCATGTGTTTCAACTCCATTTAGGACTGGGAAACAAACGCTAGCTCGCCTTACATGAAACACACTCTGCTTTTGAGAAAAGAGCACTCTTCTACTCGACTGTTTTTCCTATGGTGTCCGAACAGTGAGCTTGCTCAGAAAAAAAGAACTGTGCTTTCTACACACAGAGGCCATATCTAGTTCAACTCTGCTTAGGAAACTGACAAGAACAGTAGCTCCGCTTCAGTCCAATACATTCTACTTGCTGGGGAACAGATGCGAGTGCTATTTGCACTGTGTATGGAAATGGGAGCACAATAGTGACTTTCCTTACCAGAAAACAACTCGTGCTGGTAGGACCAGAAACTGCATGGGATTCATCTCCATTTAGGACTTGGAAACAAACGCTAGCTCGCCTTACAAGAAACACACTCTACTTTTGAAAAAAGAGCACTCTTCTACTCTACTGTGTTTCCTATAGGGCCAGAACAGTGAGTTTGCTCAGAACAAAAGAACTGTGCTTCCTACAAATACGGCCATATCTAGTTCAATTCCGCTTAGAAAACTGACAAGAACAGTAGATCCTCTTCAGTCCAATACACTGTACATGCTGGGAACAGACGCCAGTGCTATTTGCCCTGTGTCTGACAATGGGAGCGCAATAGTGACTTTCCTTACCAGAAAACAACTCTTGCTCGTAGGACCAAAATCAGGATGTGATTCAACTCCATTTAGTACTGGGAAACAAACGCTAGCTTGCCTTACAAGAAACACACTCTGCTTTTGAGAAAAGAGCACTCTTCTGCTCTACTGTGTTTCCTATGGGGTCCGAACAGTGAGATTGCTCAGAACAAAAGAACTGTGCTTCCTACACACACGGACCATATCTAGTTCAACTCTGCTTAGGAAACTGACAAGAACGGTAGCTCCTCTTCAGTCCAATACACTGTACTAGCTGGGAACAGACGCGAGTCCTATTTGTACTGTGTATAGAAATAGGAGCGCAATAATGACTCTTCTTATCAGAAAACACCTCTTCCTCGTAGGAACAAAAACTGCATGGGATTCAACTCCATTTCTGACTGGGGAACAAACACTAGCTAGCCTTACAAGAAACACACTCTGCTTTTGAGAAAAGAGCACTCTTCTACTCTTCTGTGTTTCCTATGTGGTCCGAACAGTGAGCTTGCTCAGAACAAAAGAACTGTGCTTCCTACACACAGGGGCCATATCTAGTTCAACTCTGCTTAGCAAACTGACAAGAACCGTAGCTCCGCTTCAGTCCAATACACTCTACTTGCTGGGAACAGATGCGAGTGCTATTTGCACTGTGTATGGAAATGGGAGCGCAATAGTGACTTTCCTTACCAGAAAACAACTCTTGCTCGTAGTACCAAAAACTGCATGTGATTCAACTCCATTTAGGACTGGGAAACAAACGCTAGCTCTCCTTACAAGAAACACACTCTGCTTTTGAGAAAAGAGCACTCTTCTACTCTAATGTGTTTCCTATAGGGCCAGAACAGTGAGTTTGCTCAGAACAAAATTACTGTGCTTCCTACAAATATGGCCATATCTAGTTCAATTCTGCTTAGGAAACTGACAAGAACAGTAGATCCTCTTCAGTCCAATACACTGTACATGCTGGGAACAGACGCCAGTGCTATTTGCCCTGTGTATGACAATGGGAGCGCAAGAGTGACTCTTTTTACCAGAAAACAACTCTTGCTCGTAGGACAAGAAACTGCATGTGATTCAACTCCATTTAGGACTGGGAAACAAACGCTAGCTCGCCTTACAAAAAACACAATCTGCTTTTGAGAAAAGAGCACTCTTCTACTCTACTGTGTTTCCTATAGGGCCAGAACAGTGAGCTTGCTCAGAACAATAGAACTGTGCTTCCTACACACATGGGCCATATCTAGTTCAACTCTGCTTAGGAAACTGACAAGAGCAGTAGCTCCTCTTCAGTCCAATACACTGTACTTGCTGTGAACAGACGCGAGTGCTATTTGCACTGTGTATGGCAAAGGGAGCACAATAGTGACTTTCCTTACCAGAAAACAACTCTTGCTTGTAGGACCAAAAACTGCATGTGATTCAACTCCATTTAGGACTGGGAAACAAACGCTAGCTCGCCTTACAAGATACACTCTGCTTTTGAGAAAAGAGCAGTCTTCTATTTCACTGTGGTTCATATGGTGTCCGAACAGTGAGCTTGCTGAGAACAAAAGAACTGTGCTTCCTACACACATGGGCCATATCTAGTTCAACTCTGCTTAGGGAAGTGACAAGAACAGTAGCTCCTCTTCAGTTCAATACACTGTACTTGCTGGGAACAGACGCGAGTGCTATTTGCACTGTGTATGGCAAAGGGAGCGCAATAGTGACTTTCCTTACCAGAAAACAACTCTTGCTCGTAGGACCAAAAACTGCATGTGATTCAACTCCATTTAGGACTGGGAAACAAACGCTAGCTCGCCTTACATGAAACACACTCTGCTTTGAGAAAAGAGCACTCTTCTACTCTACTGTGTTTCCTATGGGGTCCGAACAGTGAGCTTGCTCAGAACAAAAGAACTGTGCTTCCTACACACACGGGCCATATCTAGTTCAACTCTGCTTAGGAAACTGACAAGAACAGTAGCTCATCTTCAGTCCAGTACACTGTACTTGCTGCGAACAGACGCGAGTGCTATTTGCACTGTGTATGGCAATGGGAGCGCAATAGTGACTCTTGTTACCAGAAAACAACTCTTCCTCGTAAGACCAAAAACAACATGTGATTCAACTCCATTTAGGACTGGGAAACAAACGCTAGCTCGCCTTACAAGAAACATACTCTGCTTTTGAGAAAAGAGCCCTCTTCTAATCTAAAGTGTTTCCTATGGGGTCCAAACAGTGAGCTTGCTCAG
Organism: Peromyscus eremicus; assembly: GCF_949786415.1. Taxonomy (NCBI): domain Eukaryota; kingdom Metazoa; phylum Chordata; class Mammalia; order Rodentia; family Cricetidae; genus Peromyscus; species Peromyscus eremicus. The sequence continues at coordinate 98,986 of NW_026735497.1, read as the reverse complement.
AACAAAAGAACTGTGCTTCCTACACACACTTGCCATATCTAGTTCAACTCTGGTTAGGAAACTGACAAGAACAGTAGCTCCTCTTCAGTCCAATACACTGTACTTGCTGGGAATAGACGCGAGTGCTATTTGCTCTGTGTATGGCAATGGGAGCGTAATAGTGACTCTTCTTACCACAAAACAACTCTTGCTCGTAGGACCAAAAACTGCATGTGATTCAACTCCATTTAGGACTGGGAAACAAACGCTAGCTCGCCTTACAAGAAACACACTCTGCTTTTGAGAAAAGAGCAGTCTTCTATTTCACTGTGGTTCATATGGTGTCCGAACAGTGAGCTTGCTGAGAACAAAAGAACTGTGCTTCCTACACACATGGGCCATATCTAGTTCAACTCTGCTTAGGAAAGTGACAAGAACAGTAGCTCCTCTTCAGTTCATACACTGTACTTGCTGGGAACAGACAAGAGTGCTATTTGCACTGTGTATGGCAAAGGGAGCGCAATAGTGACTTTCCTTACCAGAAAACAACTCTTGCTCGTAGGACCAAAAACTGCATGTGATTCAACTCCATTTAGGACTGGAAACAAACACTAGCTCGCCTTACAAGAAACACACTCTGCTTTTGAGAAAAGAGCAGTCTTCTACTCTACTGTGTTTCCTATAGGGCCAGAACAGTGAGCTTGCTCAGAACAAAAGAACTGTGCTTCATACAAATACGGCCATATCTAGTTCAACTCTGCTTAGGAAACTGACAAGAACAGTAGCTCCGCTTCAGTCCAATACACTCTACTTGCTGGGAACAGATGCGAGTGCTATTTGCACTGTGTATGGAAATGGGAGCGCAATAGTGACTTTCCTTACCAGAAAACAACTCTTGTTGGTAGGACCAGAAACTGCATGGGATTCAACTCCATTTAGGACTGGGAAACAAACGCTAGCTCGCCTTACAAGAAACACACTCTACTTTTGAGAAAAGAGCACTCTTCTACTCTACTGTGTTTCCTATAGGGCCAGAACAGTGAGTTTGCTCAGAACAAAAGAACTGTGCTTCCTACAAATATGGCCATATCTAGTTCAATTCTGCTTAGGAAACTGAAAAGAACTGTAGATCCTCTTCAGTCCAATACACTGTACATGCTGGGAACAGACGCCAGTGCTATTTGCCCTGTGTATGACAATGGGAGCACAATAATGACTCTTCTTACCAGAAAACAACTCTTGCTCATAGGACAATAAACTGCATGTGTTTCAACTCCATTTAGGACTGGGAAACAAACGCTAGCTCGCCTTACATGAAACACACTCTGCTTTTGAGAAAAGAGCACTCTTCTACTCGACTGTTTTTCCTATGGTGTCCGAACAGTGAGCTTGCTCAGAAAAAAAGAACTGTGCTTTCTACACACAGAGGCCATATCTAGTTCAACTCTGCTTAGGAAACTGACAAGAACAGTAGCTCCGCTTCAGTCCAATACATTCTACTTGCTGGGGAACAGATGCGAGTGCTATTTGCACTGTGTATGGAAATGGGAGCGCAATAGTGACTTTCCTTACCAGAAAACAACTCGTGCTGGTAGGACCAGAAACTGCATGGGATTCATCTCCATTTAGGACTTGGAAACAAACGCTAGCTCGCCTTACAAGAAACACACTCTACTTTTGAAAAAAGAGCACTCTTCTACTCTACTGTGTTTCCTATAGGGCCAGAACAGTGAGTTTGCTCAGAACAAAAGAACTGTGCTTCTTACAAATACGGCCATATCTAGTTCAATTCCGCTTAGAAAACTGACAAGAACAGTAGATCCTCTTCAGTCCAATACACTGTACATGCTGGGTACAGACGCCAGTGCTATTTGCCCTGTGTCTGACAATGGGAGCGCAATAGTGACTTTCCTTACCAGAAAACAACTCTTGCTCGTAGGACCAAAATCAGGATGTGATTCAACTCCATTTAGTACTGGGAAACAAACGCTAGCTTGCCTTACAAGAAACACACTCTGCTTTTGAGAATAGAGCACTCTTCTGCTCTACTGTGTTTCCTATGGGGTCCGAACAGTGAGATTGCTCAGAACAAAAGAACTGTGCTTCCTACACACACGGACCATATCTAGTTCAACTCTGCTTAGGAAACTGACAAGAACGGTAGCTCCTCTTCAGTCCAATACACTGTACTAGCTGGGAACAGACGCGAGTCCTATTTGTACTGTGTATAGAAATAGGAGCGCAATAATGACTCTTCTTATCAGAAAACACCTCTTCCTCGTAGGAACAAAAACTGCATGGGATTCAACTCCATTTCTGACTGGGGAACAAACACTAGCTAGCCTTACAAGAAACACACTCTGCTTTTGAGAAAAGAGCACTCTTCTACTCTTCTGTGTTTCCTATGTGGTCCGAACAGTGAGCTTGCTCAGAGCAAAAGAACTGTGCTTCCTACACACAGGGGCCATATCTAGTTCAACTCTGCTTAGCAAACTGACAAGAACCGTAGCTCCGCTTCAGTCCAATACACTGTACTTGCTGTGAACAGACGCGAGTGCTATTTGCACTGTGTATGGCAAAGGGAGCACAATAGTGACTTTCCTTACCAGAAAACAACTCTTGCTTGTAGGACCAAAAACTGCATGTGATTCAACTCCATTTAGGACTGGGAAACAAACGCTAGCTCGCCTTTCAAGAAACACACTCTGCTTTTGAGAAAAGAGCACTCATCTACTCTACTGTGTTTCCTATGGGGTCCGAACAGTGAGTTTGCTCAGAATAATAGAACTGTGCTTCCTACACACATGGGCCATATCTAGTTCAACTCTGCTTAGGAAACTGACAAGAGCAGTAGATCCTCTTCAGTCCAATACACTGTACTTGCTGTGAACAGACGCGAGTGCTATTTGCACTGTTTATGGCAAAGGGAGCGCAATAGTGACTTTCCTTACCAGAAAACAACTCTTGCTCGTAGGACCAAAAACTGCATGTGATTCAACTCCATTTAGGACTGGGAAACAAACGCTAGCTCGCCTTACAAGAAACACACTCTGCTTTTGAAAAAAGAGCAGTCTTCTATTTCACTGTGGTTCATATGGTGTCCGAACAGTGAGCTTGCTGAGAACAAAAGAACTGTGCTTCCTACACACATGGGCCATATCTAGTTCAACTCTGCTTAGGGAAGTGACAAGAACAGTAGCTCCTCTTCAGTTCAATACACTGTACTTGCTGGGAACAGACGCGAGTGCTATTTGCACTGTGTATGGCAAAGGGAGCGCAATAGTGACTTTCCTTACCAGAAAACAACTCTTGCTCGTAGGACCAAAAACTGCATGTGATTCAACTCCCTTTAGGACTGGGAAACAAACGCTAGCTCGCCTTACATGAAACACACTCTGCTTTTGAGAAAAGAGCACTCTTCTACACGACTGTTTTTCCTATGGTGTCCGAACAGTGAGCTTGCTCAGAAAAAAAGAACTGTGCTTTCTACACACAGGGGCCATATCTAGTTCAACTCTGCTTAGGAAACTGACAAGAACAGTAGCTCCGCTTCAGTCCAATACACTCTACTTGCTGGGAACAGATGTGAGTGCTATTTGCACTGTGTATGGAAATGGGAGCGCAATAGTGACTTTCCTTACCAGAAAACAACTCTTGCTGGTAGGACCAGAAACTGCATGGGATTCATCTCCATTTAGGACTGGGAAACAAACGCTAGCTCGCCTTACAAGAAACACACTCTACTTTTGAAAAAAGAGCACTCTTCTACTCTACTGTGTTTCCTATAGGGCCAGAACAGTGAGTTTGCTCAGAACAAAAGAACTGTGCTTCCTACAAATACGGCCATATCTAGTTCAATTCCGCTTAGAAAACTGACAAGAACAGTAGATCCTCTTCAGTCCAATACACTGTACATGCTGGGAACAGACGCCAGTGCTATTTGCCCTGTGTCTGACAATGCGAGCGCAATAGTGACTTTCCTTACCAGAAAACAACTCTTGCTCGTAGGACCAAAAACAGGATGTGATTCAACTCCATTTAGGACTGGGATACAAACGCTAGCTCTCCTTACAAGAAACACACTCTGCTTTTGAGAAAAGAGCACTCTTCTACTCTAATGTGTTTCCTATAGGGCCAGAACAGTGAGTTTGCTCAGAACAAAATTACTGTGCTTCCTACAAATACGGCCATATCTAGTTCAATTCTGCTTAGGAAACTGACAAGAACAGTAGATCCTCTTCAGTCCAATACACTGTACATGCTGGGAACAGACGCCAGTGCTATTTGCCCTGTGTATGACAATGGGAGCGCAACAGTGACTCTTTTTACCAGAAAACAACTCTTGCTCGTAGGACAAGAAACTGCATGTGATTCAACTCCATTTAGGACTGGGAAACAAACGCTAGCTCGCCTTACAAGAAACACACTCTGCTTTTGAGAAAAGAGCACTCATCTACTCTACTGTGTTTCCTATGGGGTCCGAACAGTGAGTTTGCTCAGAATAATAGAACTGTGCTTCCTACACACATGGGCCATATCTAGTTCAACTCTGCTTAGGAAACTGACAAGAGCAGTAGCTCCTCTTCAGTCCAATACACTGTACTTGCTGTGAACAGACGCGAGTGCTATTTGCACTGTGTATGGCAAAGGGAGCACAATAGTGACTTTCCTTACCAGAAAACAACTCTTGCTTGTAGGACCAAAAACTGCATGTGATTCAACTCCATTTAGGACTGGGAAACAAACGCTAGCTCGCCTTACAAGAAACACACTCTGCTTTTGAGAAAAGAGCAGTCTTCTATTTCACTGTGGTTCATATGGTGTCCGAACAGTGAGCTTGCTGAGAACAAAAGAACTGTGCTTCCTACACACATGGGCCATATCTAGTTCAACTCTGCTTAGGGAAGTGACAAGAACAGTAGCTGCTCTTCAGTTCAATACACTGTACTTGCTGGGAACAGACGCGAGTGCTATTTGCACTGTGTATGGCAAAGGGAGCGCAATAGTGACTTTCCTTACCAGAAAACAACTCTTGCTCGTAGGACCAAAAACTGCATGTGATTCCACTCCCTTTAGGACTGGGAAACAAACGCTAGCTCGCCTTACATGAAACACACTCTGCTTTTGAGAAAAGAGCACTCTTCTACTCAACTGTTTTTCCTATGGTGTCCGAACAGTGAGCTTGTTCAGAAAAAAAGAACTGTGCTTTCTACACACAGGGGCCATATCTAGTTCAACTCTGCTTAGGAAACTGACAAGAACAGTAGCTCCGCTTCAGTCCAATACACTCTACTTGCTGGGAACAGATGTGAGTGCTATTTGCACTGTGTATGGAAATGGGAGCGCAATAGTGACTTTCCTTACCAGAAAACAACTCTTGCTGGTAGGACCAGAAACTGCATGGGATTCATCTCCATTTAGGACTGGGAAACAAACGCTAGCTCGCCTTACAAGAAACACACTCTACTTTTGAAAAAAGAGCACTCTTCTACTCTACTGTGTTTCCTATAGGGCCAGAACAGTGAGTTTGCTCAGAACAAAAGAACTGTGCTTCCTACAAATACGGCCATATCTAGTTCAATTCCGCGTAGAAAACTGACAAGAACAGTAGATCCTCTTCAGTCCAATACACTGTACATGCTGGGAACAGACGCCAGTGCTATTTGCCCTGTGTCTGACAATGGGAGCGCAATAGTGACTTTCCTTACCAGAAAACAACTCTTGCTCGTAGGACCAAAAACAGGATGTGATTCAACTCCATTTAGTACTGGGAAACAAACGCTAGCTTGCCTTACAAGAAACACACTCTGCTTTTGAGAAAAGAGCACTCTTCTGCTCTACTGTGTTTCCTATGGGGTCCGAACAGTGAGCTTGCTCACAACAAAAGAACTGTGCTTCCTACACACAGGGGCCATATCTAGTTCAACTCTGCTTAACAAACTGACAAGAACAGTAGCTCCGCTTCAGTCCAATACACTCTACTTGCTGGGAACAGATGCGAGTGCTATTTGCACTGTGTATGGAAATGGGAGCGCAACAGTGACTTTCCTTACCAGAAAACAACTCTTGCTCGTAGTACCAAAAACTGCATGTGATTCACCTCCATTTAGGACTGGGAAACATACGCTAGCTCTCCTTACAAGAAACACACTCTGCTTTTGAGAAAAGAGCACTCTTCTACTCTAATGTGTTTCCTATAGGGCCAGAACAGTGAGTTTGCTCAGAACAAAATTACTGTGCTTCCTACAAATACGGCCATATCTAGTTCAATTCTGCTTAGGAAACTGACAAGAACAGTAGATCCTCTTCAGTCCAATACACTGTACATGCTGGGAACAGACGCCAGTGCTATTTGCCCTGTGTATGACAATGGGAGCGCAACAGTGACTCTTTTTACCAGAAAACAACTCTTGCTCATAGGACAAGAAACTGCATGTGATTCAACTCCATTTAGGACTGGGAAACAAACGCTAGCTCGCCTTTCAAGAAACACACTCTGCTTTTGAGAAAAGAGCACTCATCTACTCTACTGTGTTTCCTATGGGGTCCGAACAGTGAGTTTGCTCAGAATAATAGAACTGTGCTTCCTACACACATGGGCCATATCTAGTTCAACTCTGCTTAGGAAACTGACAAGAGCAGTAGCTCCTCTTCAGTCCAATACACTGTACTTGCTGTGAACAGACGCGAGTGCTATTTGCACTGTGTATGGCAAAGGGAGCACAATAGTGACTTTCCTTACCAGAAAACAACTCTTGCTCGTAGGACCAAAAACTGCATGTGATTCAACTCCATTTAGGACTGGGAAACAAACGCTAGCTCGCCTTACAAGAAACACACTCTGCTTTTGAAAAAAGAGCAGTCTTCTATTTCACTGTGGTTCATATGGTGTCCGAACAGTGAGCTTGCTGAGAACAAAAGAACTGTGCTTCCTACACACATGGGCCATATCTAGTTAAACTCTGCTTAGGGAAGTGACAAGAACAGTAGCTCCTCTTCAGTTCAATACACTGTACTTGCTGGGAACAGACGCGAGTGCTATTTGCACTGTGTATGGAAAGGGGAGCGCAATAGTGACTTTCCTTACCAGAAAACAACTCTTGCTGGTAGGACCAGAAACTGCATGGGATTCATCTCCATTTAGGACTGGGAAACAAACGCTAGCTCGCCTTACAAGAAACACACTCTACTTTTGAAAAAAGAGCACTCTTCTACTCTACTGTGTTTCCTATAGGGCCAGAACAGTGAGTTTGCTCAGAACAAAAGAACTGTGCTTCCTACAAATACGGCCATATCTAGTTCAATTCCGCTTAGAAAACTGACAAGAACAGTAGATCCTCTTCAGTCCAATACACTGTACATGCTGGGAACAGACGCCAGTGCTATTTGCCCTGTGTCTGACAATGCGAGCGCAATAGTGACTTTCCTTACCAGAAAACAACTCTTGCTCGTAGGACCAAAAACAGGATGTGATTCAACTCCATTTAGTACTGGGAAACAAACGCTAGCTTGCCTTACAAGAAACACACTCTGCTTTTGAGAAAAGAGCACTCTTCTGCTCTACTGTGTTTCCTATGGGGTCCGAACAGCGAGCTTGCTCAGAACAAAAGAACTGTGCTTCCTACACACACGGACCATATCTAGTTCAACTCTGCTTACGAAACTGACAAGAACGGTAGCTCCTCTTCAGTCCAATACACTGTACTAGCTGGGAACAGACGCGAGTCCTATTTGTACTGTGTATAGAAATAGGAGCGCAATAGTGACTCTTCTTATCAGAAAACACCTCTTCCTCGTAGGAACAAAAACTGCATGGGATTCAACTCCATTTCTGACTGGGGAACAAACACTAGCTAGCCTTACAAGAAACACACTCTGCTTTTGAGAAAAGAGCACTCTTCTACTCTTCTGTGTTTCCTATGTGGTCTGAACAGTGAGCTTGCTCAGAACAAAAGAACTGTGCTTCCTACACACAGGGGCCATATCTAGTTCAACTCTGCTTAAGAAACTGACAAGAACAGTAGCTCCGCTTCAGTCCAATACACTCTACTTGCTGGGAACAGATGCGAGTGCTATTTGCACTGTGTATGGAAATGGGAGCGCAACTGTGACTTTCCTTACCAGAAAACAACTCTTGCTCGTAGTACCAAAAACTGCATGTGATTCACCTCCATTTAGGACTGGGAAACAAACGCTAGCTCTCCTTACAAGAAACACACTCTGCTTTTGAGAAAAGAGCACTCTTCTACTCTAATGTGTTTCCTATAGGGCCAGAACAGTGAGTTTGCTCAGAACAAAATTACTGTGCTTCCTACAAATACGGCCATATCTAGTTCAATTCTGCTTAGGAAACTGACAAGAACAGTAGATCCTCTTCAGTCCAATACACTGTACATGCTGGGAACAGACGCCAGTGCTATTTGCCCTGTGTATGACAATGGGAGCGCAACAGTGACTCTTTTTACCAGAAAACAACTCTTGCTCGTAGGACAAGAAACTGCATGTGATTCAACTCCATTTAGGACTGGGAAACAAACGCTAGCTCGCCTTACAAGAAACACACTCTGCTTTTGAGAAAAGAGCACTCATCTACTCTACTGTGTTTCCTATGGGGTCCGAACAGTGAGTTTGCTCAGAATAATAGAACTGTGCTTCCTACACACATGGGCCATATCTAGTTCAACTCTGCTTAGGAAACTGACAAGAGCAGTAGCTCCTCTTCAGTCCAATACACTGTACTTGCTGTGAACAGACGCGAGTGCTATTTGCACTGTGTATGGCAAAGGGAGCACAATAGTGACTTTCCTTACCAGAAAACAACTCTTGCTTGTAGGACCAAAAACTGCATGTGATTCAACTCCATTTAGGACTGGGAAACAAACGCTAGCTCGCCTTACAAGAAACACACTCTGCTTTTGAGAAAAGAGCAGTCTTCTATTTCACTGTGGTTCATATGGTGTCCGAACAGTGAGCTTGCTGAGAACAAAAGAACTGTGCTTCCTACACACATGGGCCATATCTAGTTCAACTCTGCTTAGGGAAGTGACAAGAACAGTAGCTGCTCTTCAGTTCAATACACTGTACTTGCTGGGAACAGACGCGAGTGCTATTTGCACTGTGTATGGCAAAGGGAGCGCAATAGTGACTTTCCTTACCAGAAAACAACTCTTGCTCGTAGGACCAAAAACTGCATGTGATTCCACTCCCTTTAGGACTGGGAAACAAACGCTAGCTCGCCTTACATGAAACACACTCTGCTTTTGAGAAAAGAGCACTCTTCTACTCAACTGTTTTTCCTATGGTGTCCGAACAGTGAGCTTGTTCAGAAAAAAAGAACTGTGCTTTCTACAAACAGGGGCCATATCTAGTTCAACTCTGCTTAGGAAACTGACAAGAACAGTAGCTCCGCTTCAGTCCAATACACTCTACTTGCTGGGAACAGATGTGAGTGCTATTTGCACTGTGTATGGAAATGGGAGCGCAATAGTGACTTTCCTTACCAGAAAACAACTCTTGCTGGTAGGACCAGAAACTGCATGGGATTCATCTCCATTTAGGACTGGGAAACAAACGCTAGCTCGCCTTACAAGAAACACACTCTACTTTTGAAAAAAGAGCACTCTTCTACTCTACTGTGTTTCCTATAGGGCCAGAACAGTGAGTTTGCTCAGAACAAAAGAACTGTGCTTCCTACAAATACGGCCATATCTAGTTCAATTCCGCTTAGAAAACTGACAAGAACAGTAGATCCTCTTCAGTCCAATACACTGTACATGCTGGGAACAGACGCCAGTGCTATTTGCCCTGTGTCTGACAATGGGAGCGCAATAGTGACTTTCCTTAATAGAAAACAACTCTTGCTCGTAGGACCAAAAACAGGATGTGATTCAACTCCATTTAGTACTGGGAAACAAACGCTAGCTTGCCTTACAAGAAACACACTCTGCTTTTGAGAAAAGAGCACTCTTCTGCTCTACTGTGTTTCCTATGGGGTCCGAACAGTGAGCTTGCTCAGAACAAAAGAACTGTGCTTCCTACACACAGGGGCCATATCTAGTTCAACTCTGCTTAACAAACTGACAAGAACAGTAGCTCCGCTTCAGTCCAATACACTCTACTTGCTGGGAACAGATGCGAGTGCTATTTGCACTGTGTATGGAAATGGGAGCGCAACAGTGACTTTCCTTACCAGAAAACAACTCTTGCTCGTAGTACCAAAAACTGCATGTGATTCACCTCCATTTAGGACTGGGAAACAAACGCTAGCTCTCCTTACAAGAAACACACTCTGCTTTTGAGAAAAGAGCACTCTTCTACTCTAATGTGTTTCCTATAGGGCCAGAACAGTGAGTTTGCTCAGAACAAAATTACTGTGCTTCCTACAAATACGGCCATATCTAGTTCAATTCTGCTTAGAAAACTGACAAGAACAGTAGATCCTCTTCAGTCCAATACACTGTACATGCTGGGAACAGACGCCAGTGCTATTTGCCCTGTGTATGACAATGGGAGCGCAACAGTGACTCTTTTTACCAGAAAACAACTCTTGCTCATAGGACAAGAAACTGCATGTGATTCAACTCCATTTAGGACTGGGAAACAAACGCTAGCTCGCCTTTCAAGAAACACACTCTGCTTTTGAGAAAAGAGCACTCATCTACTCTACTGTGTTTCCTATGGGGTCCGAACAGTGAGTTTGCTCAGAATAATAGAACTGTGCTTCCTACACACATGGGCCATATCTAGTTCAACTCTGCTTAGGAAACTGACAAGAGCAGTAGCTCCTCTTCAGTCCAATACACTGTACTTGCTGTGAACAGACGCGAGTGCTATTTGCACTGTGTATGGCAGAGGGAGCGCAATAGTGACTTTCCTTACCAGAAAACAACTCTTGCTCGTAGGATCAAAAACTGCATGTGATTCAACTCCATTTAGGACTGGGAAACAAACGCTAGCTCGCCTTACAAGAAACACACTCTGCTTTTGAGAAAAGAGCAGTCTTCTTTTTCACTGTGGTTCATATGGTGTCCGAACAGTGAGCTTGCTGAGAACAAAAGAACTGTGCTTCCTACACACATGGGCCATATCTAGTTCAACTCTGCTTAGGGAAGTGACAAGAACAGTAGCTCCTCTTCAGTTCAATACACTGTACTTGCTGGGAACAGACGCGAGTGCTATTTGCACTGTGTATGGCAAAGGGAGCGCAATAGTGACTTTCCTTACCAGAAAACAACTCTTGCTCGTAGGACCAAAAACTGCATGTGATTCAACTCCCTTTAGGACTGGGAAACAAACGCTAGCTCGCCTTACATGAAACACACTCTGCTTTTGAGAAAAGAGCACTCTTCTACTCGACTGTTTTTCCTATGGTGTCCGAACAGTGAGCTTGCTCAGAAAAAAAGAACTGTGCTTTCTACACACAGGGGCCATATCTAGTTCAACTCTGCTTAGGAAACTGACAAGAACAGTAGCTCCGCTTCAGTCCAATACACTCTACTTGCTGGGAACAGATGTGAGTGCTATTTGCACTGTGTATGGAAATGGGAGCGCAATAGTGACTTTCCTTACCAGAAAACAACTCTTGCTGGTAGGACCAGAAACTGCATGGGATTCATCTCCATTTAGGACTGGGAAACAAACGCTAGCTCTCCTTACAAGAAACACACTCTGCTTTTGAAAAAAGAGCACTCTTCTACTCTACTGTGTTTCCTATAGGGCCAGAACAGTGAGTTTGCTCAGAACAAAAGAACTGTGCTTCCTACAAATACGGCCATATCTAGTTCAATTCCGCTTAGAAAACTGACAAGAACAGTAGATCCTCTTCAGTCCAATACACTGTACATGCTGGGAACAGACGCCAGTGCTATTTGCCCTGTGTCTGACAATGGGAGCGCAATAGTGACTTTCCTTACCAGAAAAGAACTCTTCCTCGTAGGAACAAAAACAGGATGTGATTCAACTCCATTTAGTACTGGGAAACAAACGCTAGCTTGCCTTACAAGAAACACACTCTGCTTTTGAGAAAAGAGCACTCTTCTGCTCTACTGTGTTTCCTATGGGGTCCGAACAGCGAGCTTGCTCAGAACAAAAGAACTGTGCTTCCTACACACACGGACCATATCTAGTTCAACTCTGCTTAGGAAACTGACAAGAACGGTAGCTCCTCTTCAGTCCAATACACTGTACTAGCTGGGAACAGACGCGAGTCCTATTTGTACTGTGTATAGAAATAGGAGCGCAATAGTGACTCTTCTTATCAGAAAACACCTCTTCCTCGTAGGAACAAAAACTGCATGGGATTCAACTCCATTTAGGACTGGGAAACAAACGCTAGCTCGCCTTACAAGAAAGAGACTCTGCTTTTGAGAAAAGAGCACTCTTCTGCTCTACTGTGTTTCCTATGGGGTCCGAACAGTGAGCTTGCTCAGAACAAAAGAACTGTGCTTCCTACACACACGGACCATATCTAGTTCAACTCTGCTTAGGAAACTGACAAGAACGGTAGCTCCTCTTCAGTCCAATACACTGTACTAGCTGGGAACAGACGCGAGTCCTATTTGTACTGTGTATAGAAATAGGAGCGCAATAGTGACTCTTCTTATCAGAAAACACCTCTTCCTCGTAGGAACAAAAACTGCATGGGATTCAACTCCATTTCTGACTGGGGAACAAACACTAGCTAGCCTTACAAGAAACACACTCTGCTTTTGAGAAAAGAGCACTCTTCTACTCTTCTGTGTTTCCTATGTGGTCTGAACAGTGAGCTTGCTCAGAACAAAAGAACTGTGCTTCCTACACACAGGGGCCATATCTAGTTCAACTCTGCTTAACAAACTGACAAGAACAGTAGCTCCGCTTCAGTCCAATACACTCTACTTGCTGGGAACAGATGCGAGTGCTATTTGCACTGTGTATGGAAATGGGAGCGCAACAGTGACTTTCCTTACCAGAAAACAACTCTTGCTCGTAGTACCAAAAACTGCATGTGATTCACCACCATTTAGGACTGGGAAACAAACGCTAGCTCTCCTTACAAGAATCACACTCTGCTTTTGAGAAAAGAGCACTCTTCTACTCTAATGTGTTTCCTATAGGGCCAGAACAGTGAGTTTGCTCAGAACAAAATTACTGTGCTTCCTACAAATACGGCCATATCTAGTTCAATTCTGCTTAGGAAACTGACAAGAACAGTAGATCCTCTTCAGTCCAATACACTGTACATGCTGGGAACAGACGCCAGTGCTATTTGCCCTGTGTATGACAATGGGAGCGCAACAGTGACTCTTTTTACCAGAAAACAACTCTTGCTCGTAGGACAAGAAACTGCATGTGATTCAACTCCATTTAGGACTGGGAAACAGACGCTAGCTCGCCTTACAAGAAACACACTCTGCTTTTGAGAAAAGAGCACTCATCTACTCTACTGTGTTTCCTATGGTGTCCGAACAGTGAGCTTGCTCAGAAAAAAAGAACTGTGCTTTCTACACACAGGGGCCATATCTAGTTCAACTCTGCTTAGGAAACTGACAAGAACAGTAGCTCCGCTTCAGTCCAATACACTCTACTTGCTGGGAACAGATGCGAGTGCTATTTGCACTGTGTATGGAAATGGGAGCGCAATAGTGACTTTCCTTACCAGAAAACAACTCTTGCTCGTAGGACCAGAAACTGCATGGGATTCATCTCCATTTAGGACTGGGAAACAAACACTAGCTCGCCTTACAAGAAACACACTCTACTTTTGAGAAAAGAGCACTCTTCTACTCTACTGTGTTTCCTATAGGGCAAGTACAGTGAGTTTGCTCAGAACAAAAGAACTGTGCTTCCTACAAATACGGCCATACCTAGTTCAATTCCGCTTAGGAAACTGACAAGGACAGTAGATCCTCTTCAGTCCAATACACTGTACTAGCTGGGAACAGACGCGAGTCCTATTTGTACTGTGTATAGAAATAGGAGCGCAATAGTGACTCTTCTTATCAGAAAACACCTCTTCCTCGTAGGAACAAAAACTGCATGGGATTCAACTCCATTTCTGACTGGGGAACAAACACTAGCTCGCCTTACAAGAAACACACTCTGCTTTTGAGAAAAGAGCACTCTTCTACTCTTCTGTGTTTCCTATGTGGTCCGAACATTGAGCTTGCTCAGAACAAAAGAACTGTGCTTCCTACACTCAGGGGCCATATCTAGTTCAACTCTTCTTAGCAAACTGACAAGAACAGTAGCTCCGCTTCAGTCCAATACACTGTACTTCCTGGGAACAGATGCGAGTGCTATTTGCACTGTGTATGGAAATGGGAGCGTAATAGTGACTTTCCTTACCAGAAAACAACTCTTGCTTGTAGTACCAAAAACTGCATGTGATTCAACTCCATTTAGGACTGGGAAACAAACGCTAGCTCTCCTTACAAGAAACACACTCTGCTTTTGAGAAAAGAGCACTCTTCTACTCTACTGTGTTTCCTGTAGGGCCAGAACAGTGAGTTTGCTCAGAACAAAATTACTGTGCTTCCTACAAATACGGCCATATCTAGTTCAATTCTGCTTAGGAAACTGACAAGAACAGTAGATCCTCTTCAGTCCAATACACTGTACATGCTGGGAATAGACGCCAGTTCTATTTGCCCGGTGTATGACAATGGGAGCGCAACAGTGACTCTTTTTACCAGAAAACAACTCTTGCTCGTAGGACAAGAAACTGCATGTGATTCAACTCCATTTAGGACTGGGAAACAAACGCTAGCTCGCCTTACAAGAAACACACTCTGCTTTTGAGAAAAGAGCACTCTTCTACTCTACTGTGTTTCCTATAGGGCCAGAACAGTGAGATTGCTCAGAACAAAAGAACTGTGCTTCATACAAATACGGCCATATCTAGTTCAATTCTGCTTAGGAAACTGAAAAGAACAGTAGATCCTCTTCAGTCCAATACACTGTACATGCTGGGAACAGATGCGAGTGCTATTTGCACTGTGTATGGAAATGGGAGCGCAATAGTGACTTTCCTTACCAGAAAACAACTCTTGCTGGTAGGACCAGAAACTGCATGGGATTCAACTCCATTTAGGACTGGGAAACAAACGCTAGCTCGCCTTCAAGAAACACACTCTACTTTTGAGAAAAGAGCACTCTTCTACTCTACTGTGTTTCCTATAGGGCCAGAACAGTGAGTTTGCTCAGAACAAAAGAACTGTGCTTCCTACAAATATGGCCATATCTAGTTCAATTCTGCTTAGGAAACTGACAAGAACAGTAGATCCTCTTCAGTCCAATACACTGTACATGCTGGGAACAGACGCCAGTGCTATTTGCCCTGTGTCTGACAATGGGAGCGCAATAGTGACTTTCCTTACCAGAAAATAACTCTTGCTCATAGGACCAAAAACAGGATGTGATTCAACTCCATTTAGTACTGGGAAACAAACGCTAGCTTGCCTTACGAGAAACACACTCTGCTTTTGAGAAAAGAGCACTCTTCTGCTCTACTGTGTTTCCTATGGTGTCCGAACAGTGAGCTTGCTCAGAACAAAAGAACTGTGCTTCCTACACACACGGGCCATATCTAGTTCAACTCTGCTTAGGAAACTGACAAGAACGGTAGCTCCTCTTCAGTCCAATACACTGTACTAGCTGGGAACAGACGCGAGTCCTATTTGTACTGTGTATAGAAATAGGAGCGCAATAGTGACTCTTCTTATCAGAAAACACCTCTTCCTCGTAGGAACAAAAACTGCATGGGATTCAACGCCATTTCTGACTGGGGAACAAACACTAGCTCGCCTTACAAGAAACACACTCTGCTTTTGAGAAAAGAGCAGTCATCTATTCTACTGTGGTTCATATGGGGTCCGAACATTGAGCTTGCTCAGAACAAAAGAACTGGGCTTCCTACACACATGGGCCATATCTAGTTCAACTCTGCTTAGGAAACTGACAAGAACAGTAGCTCCTCTTCAGTCCAATACACTGTACTTGCTGGGAACAGATGCGAGTGCTATTTGCACTGTGTATGGCAATGGGAGTGCAATAGTTACTTTGATTACGAGAAAACAACTCTTGCTCGTAGGACCAAAAACTGCGTGTGATTCAACTCCATTTAGGAATGGGAAACAAACGCTCGCTCGCCTTACAAGAAAGACACTCTGCTTTTGAGAAAAGAGCAGTCTTCTATTTCACTGTGGTTCATATGGTGTCCGAACAGTGAGCTTGCTGAGAACAAAAGAACTGTGCATCCTACACACATGGGCCATATCTAGTTCAACTCTGCTTAGGAAACTGACAAGAACAGTAGCTCCTCTTCAGTTCAATACACTGTACTTGCTGGGAACAGACGCGAGTGCTATTTGCACTGTGTATGGCAAAGGGAGCACAATAGTGACTTTCCTTACCAGAAAACAACTCTTGCTCGTAGGACCAAAAATTGCATGTGATTCAACTCCATTTAGGACTGGGAAACAAACGCTAGCTCGCCTTACAAGAAACACACTCTGCTTCTGAGAAAAGAGCAGTCTTCTACTCTACTGTGTTTCCTCTAGGGCCAGAACAGTGAGCTTGCTCAGAACAAAAGAACTGTGCTTCATACAAATACGGCCATATCTAGTTCAATTCTGCTTAGGAAACTGAAAAGAACAGTAGATCCTCTTCAGTCCAATACACTGTACATGCTGGGAACAGACGCCAGTGCTATTTGCCCTGTGTATGACAATGGGAGCACAATAGTGACTCTTCTTACCAGAAAACAACTCTTGCTCGTAGGACAAAAAACTGCATGTGTTTCAACTCCATTTAGGACTGGGAAACAAACGCTAGCTCGCCTTACATGAAACACACTCTGTTTTGAGAAAAGAGCACTCTTCTACTCGACTGTTTTTCCTATGGTGTCCGAACAGTGAGCTTGCTCAGAAAAAAAGAACTGTGCTTTCTACACACAGGGGCCATATCTAGTTCAACTCTGCTTAGGAAACTGACAAGAACAGTAGCTCCGCTTCAGTCCAATACACTCTACTTGCTGAGAACAGATGCGAGTGCTATTTGCACTGTGTATGGAAATTGGAGCGCAATAGTGACTTTCCTTACCAGAAAACAACTCTTGCTCGTAGGACCAGAAACTGCATGGGATTCATCTCCATTTAGGACTGGGAAACAAACACTAGCTCACCTTACAAGAAACACACTCTACTTTTGAGAAAAGAGCACTCTTCTACTCTACTGTGTTTCCTATAGGGCAAGAACAGTGAGTTTGCTCAGAACAAAAGAACTGTGCTTCCTACAAATACGGACATACCTAGTTCAATTCCGCTTAGGAAACTGACAAGGACAGTAGATCCTCTTCAGTCCAATACACTGTACATGCTGGGAACAGACGCCAGTGCTATTTGCCCTGTGTCTGACAATGGGAGCGCAATAGTGACTTTCCATACCAGAAAACAACTCTTGCTCGTAGGACCAAAAACAGGATGTGATTCAACTCCATTTAGTACTGGGAAACAAACGCTAGCTTGCCTTACAAGAAACACACTCTGCTTTTGAGAAAAGAGCACTCTTCTGCTCTACTGTGTTTCCTTTGGGGTCCGAACAGTGAGCTTGCTCAGAACAAAAGAACTGTGCTTCCTACACACACGGACCATAACTAGTTCAACTCTGCTTAGGAAACTGACAAGAACGGTAGCTCCTCTTCAGTCCAATACACTGTACTAGCTGGGAACAGACGCGAGTCCTATTTGTACTGTGTATAGAAATAGGAGCGCAATAGTGACTCTTCTTATCAGAAAACACCTCTTCCTCGTAGGAACAAAAACTGCATGGGATTCAACGCCATTTCTGACTATGGAACAAACACTAGCTCGCCTTACAAGAAGCACACTCTGCTTTTTAGAAAAGAGCACTCTTCTACTCTTCTGTGTTTCCTATGTGGTCCGAACATTGAGCTTGCTCAGAACAAAAGAACTGTGCTTCCTACACACAGGGGCCATATCTAGTTCAACTCTGCTTAGCAAACTGAGAAGAACAGTAGCTCCGCTTCAGTCCAATACACTCTACTTGCTGGGAACAGATGCGAGTGCTATTTGCACTGTGTATGGAAATGGGAGCGCAATAGTGACTTTCCTTACCAGAAAACAACTCTTGCTCGTAGTACCAAAAACTGCATGTGATTCAACTCCATTTAGGACTGGGAAACAAACGCTAGCTCTCCTTACAAGAAACACACTCTGCTTTTGAGAAAAGAGCACTCTTCTACTCTAATGTGTTTCCTATAGGGCCAGAACAGTGAGTTTGCTCAGAACAAAATTACTGTGCTTCCTACAAATACGGCCATATCTAGTTCAATTCTGCTTAGGAAACTGACAAGAACAGTAGATCCTCTTCAGTCCAATACACTGTACATGCTGGGAACAGACGCCAGTGCTATTTGCCCTGTGTATGACAATGGGAGCGCAACAGTGACTCTTTTTACCAGAAAACAACTCTTGCTCATAGGACAAGAAACTGCATGTGATTCAACTCCATTTAGGACTGGGAAACAAACGCTAGCTCGCCTTTCAAGAAACACACTCTGCTTTTGAGAAAAGAGCACGCATCTACTCTACTGTGTTTCCTATGGGGTCCGAACAGTGAGTTTGCTCAGAATAATAGAACTGTGCTTCCTACACACATGGGCCATATCTAGTTCAACTCTGCTTAGGAAACTGACAAGAGCAGTAGCTCCTCTTCAGTCCAATACACTGTACTTGCTGTGAACAGACGCGAGTGCTATTTGCACTGTGTATGGCAAAGGGAGCGCAATAGTGACTTTCCTTACCAGAAAACAACTCTTGCTTGTAGGACCAAAAACAGGATGTGATTCAACTCCATTTAGTACTGGGAAACAAACGCTAGCTTGCCTTACAAGAAACACACTCTGCTTTTGAGAAAAGAGCAATCTTCTGCTCTACTGTGTTTCCTATGGGGTCCGAACAGTGAGCTTGCTCAGAACAAAAGAACTGTGCTTCCTACACACACGGACCATATCTAGTTCAACTCTGCTTAGGAAACTGACAAGAACGGTATCTCATCTTCAGTCCAATACACTGTACTAGCTGGGAACAGACGCGAGTCCTATTTGTACTGTGTATAGAAATAGGCGCGCAATAATGACTCTTCTTATCAGAAAACACCTCTTCCTCGTAGGAACAAAAACTGCATGGGATTCAACTCCATTTCTGACTGGGGAACAAACACTAGCTAGCCTTACAAGAAACACACTCTGCTTTTGAGAAAAGAGCACTCATCTACTCTACAGTGTTTCCTATGGGGTCCGAACAGTGAGTTTGCTCAGAATAATAGAACTGTGCTTCCTACACACATGGGCCATATCTAGTTCAACTCTGCTTAGGAAACTGACAAGAGCAGTAGCTCCTCTTCAGTCCAATACACTGTACTTGCTGTGAACAGACGCGAGTGCTATTTGCACTGTGTATGGCAATGGGAGCGCAATAGTGACTTTGCTTAGGAGTAAACAACTCTTGCTCGTAGGACCAAAAACTGCATGAGATTCAACTCCATTTAGGACTGGGAAACAAACGCTAGCTCGCCTTACAAGAAACACACTCTGCTTTTGAGAAAAGAGCAGTCTTCTATTTCACTGTGGTTCATATGGGGTCCGAACAGTGAGCTTGCTGAGAACAAAAGAACTGTGCTTCCTACACACATGGGCCATATCTAGTTCAACTCTGCTTAGAAAACTGACAAGAACAGTAGCTCCTCTTCAGTTCAATACACTGTACTTGCTGGGAACTGACGCGAGTGCTATTTGCACTGTGTATGGCAAAGGGAGTGCAATAGTGACTTTCTTCCCCAGAAAACAACTCTTGCTCGTAGGGCCAGAAACTGCATGTGAATCAACTCCATTTAGGACTGGGAAACAAACGCTAGCTCGCCTTACAAGAAACACACTCTGCTTTAGAGAAAAGAGCACTCTTCTACTCTACTGTGTTTCCTATAGGGCCAGAACAGTGAGCTTGCTCAGAACAAAAGAACTGTCCTTCCTACACACACGAGCCATATCTAGTTCAACTCTGCTTAGGAAGGTGACAAGAACAGTAGCTCCTCTTCAGTTCAATACACTGTACTTGCTGGGAACAGATGCGAATGCTATTTGTACTGTTTATGGAAATGGGAGTGCAATAGTGACTTTCCTTACCAGAAAACAACTCTTGCTCGTAGGACCAGAAACTGCCTGTGATTGAACTCCATTTAGGACTAGGAAACAAACGCCAGCTCGCCTTAAAAGAAACACACTCTGCTTTAGAGAAAAGAGCAATCTTCTACTCTTCTGTGATTCCTATGAGGTCCGAACAGTGAGCTTGCTCAGAACAAAAAAACCGTGCTTCCTAACACACCGCCATACTTAGTTCAATTCTGCTTAGGTACCTGACAAGAACAGTAGCTCCTCTGTGGTCCAATATACTGTACTGCTGGAAACAGACAACAGTGCTATTTGTCCTGTGTATGGCAATGGGAGCGCAATAGTGACTTTCCTTACCGGATAACATCTCTTGCTCGTATGACCAGAAACTGCATGTGATTCAACTCCATTTAAGACTAGGAAACAAACGCTAGCTCGCCTTACAAGAAACACACTCTGCTTTAGAGAAAAGAGCACTCTTCTACTCTACTGTGTTTCCTATAGGGCCAGAACAGTGAGCGTGCTCAAAACAAAAGAACTGTGCTTCCTTCACACATGGTCCATATCTAGTTCAACTCTGCTTAGAAAACTGACAAGAACTGTAGCTCCTCTTCAGTCCAATACACTGTACTTGCTGGGAACAGACGTGAGTGCTATTTGCACTGTGTATGGCAATGGGAGCACAATAGTGACTTTCCTTACCAGAAAACAACTCTTGCTCATAGGACCGGAAACTGCATGTGATTGAACTCCATTTAGGACTAGGAAACAAACGCCAGCTCGCCTTACAAGAAACACACTCTGCTTTAGAGAAAAGAGCACTCTCCTACTCTTCTGTGATTCCTATGAGGTCCGAACAGTGACCTTGCTCAGAACAAAAAAACTGTGCTTCCTACACACACCACCATACTTAGTTCAATTCTGCTTAGGTACCTGACAAGAACAGTAGCTCCTCTTCAGTCCAATACACTGTACTGCTGGAAAGAGACTACAGTGCTATTTGTCCTCTGTATGGTAATGGCAGCGCAATAGTGACTCTTCTTACCAGAAAACAACTCTTGCTCGTGGACCAGAAACTGCATGTCATTCAACTCCATTTAGGACTGGGAAACAAACGCTATCTCGCCTTACAAGAAACACTCTCTGCTTTAGAGAAAAGAGCACACTTCGACTCTACAGTGTTTCCTATAGGGCCAGAACAGTGAGCATGCCCAGAACGAAAGAACTGTGCTTCCTACACACACGGGCCATATCTAGTTCAACTCTGCTTAAGAAACTGACAAGAACAGTAGCTCCTCTTCAGTTCAATACACTGTACTTGCTGGGAACAGATGCGAGTGCTATTTGCACTGTGTATGGCAAAGGGAGTGCAATAGTGACTTTCTTCCCCAGAAAACAACTCTTGCTCGTAGGACCAGAAACTGCATGTGATTCAACTCCATTTAGGACTGGGAAACAAATGCTAGCTCGCCTTACATGAAACACATTCTGCTTTTGAGAAAAGAGCACTCTTCTACTCTACTGTGTTTCCTATGGGGTCCGAACAGTGAGCTTGCTCAGCACAAAGGAACTGTGCTTCCTACACGAACGAGCCATATCTAGTTCAACTCTGCTTAGGAAACTGACAAGAACAGTAGCTCCTCTTCAGTCCGATACACTGTACTTGCTGGGAACAGATGCGAATGCTATTTGCACTGTTTATGGCAATGGGAGTGCAATAGTGACTTTCCTTACCAGAAAACAACTCTTGCTCGTAGGACCAGAAACTGCCTGTGATTGAACTCCATTTAGGACTAGGAAACAAACGCCAGCTCGCCTTACAAGAAACACACTCTGCTTTAGAGAAAAGAGCAATCTTCTACTCTTCTGTGATTCCTATGAGGTGCGAACAGTGAGCTTGCTCAGAACAAAAAAACCGTGCTTCCTAACACACCGCCATACTTAGTTCAATTCTGCTTAGGTACCTGACAAGAACAGTAGCTCCTCTGTGGTCCAATATACTGTACTGCTGGAAACAGACAACAGTGCTATTTGTCCTGTGTATGGCAATGGGAGCGCAATAGTGACTTTCCTTACCGGATAACAACTCTTGCTCGTATGACCAGAAACTGCATGTGATTCAACTCCATTTAAGACTAGGAAACAAACGCTAGCTCGCCTTACAAGAAACACACTCTGCTTTAGAGAAAAGAGCACTCTTCTACTCTACTGTGTTTCCTATAGGGCCAGAACAGTGAGCGTGCTCAGAACAAAAGAACTGTGCTTCCTTCACACATGGTCCATATCTAGTTCAACTCTGCTTAGAAAACTGACAAGAACTGTAGCTCCTCTTCAGTCCAATACACTGTACTTGCTGGGAACAGACGCCAGTGCTATTTGCCCTGTGTCTGACAATGGGAGCGCAATAGTGACTTTCCATACCAGAAAACAACTCTTGCTCGTAGGACCAAAAACAGGATGTGATTCAACTCCATTTAGTACTGGGAAACAAACGCTAGCTTGCCTTACAAGAAACACACTCTAATTTTGAGAAAAGAGCACTCTTCTGCTCTACTGTGTTTCCTTTGGGGTCCGAACAGTGAGATTGCTCAGAACAAAAGAACTGTGCTTCCTACACACACGGACCATATCTAGTTCAACTCTGCTTAGGAAACTGACAAGAACGGTAGCTCCTCTTCAGTCCAATACAGTGTACTAGCTGGGAAAAGACGCGAGTCCTATTTGTACTGTGTATAGAAATAGGAGCGCAATAGTGACTCTTCTTATCAGAAAACACCTCTTCCTCGTAGGAACAAAAACTGCATGGGATTCAACTCCATTTCTGACTGGGGAACAAACACTAGCTCGCCTTATAAGAAACACACTCTGCTTTTGAGAAAAGAGCACTCTTCTACTCTTCTGTGTTTCCTATGTGGTCCGAACATTGAGCTTGCTCAGAACAAAAGAACTGTGCTTCCTACACTCAGGGGCCATATCTACTTCAACTCTTCTTAGCAAACTGACAAGAACAGTAGCTCCGCTTCAGTCCAATACACTGTACTTCCTGGGAACAGATGCAAGTGCTATTTGCACTGTGTATGGAAATGGGAGCGTAATAGTGACTTTCCTTACCAGAAAACAACTCTTGCTGGTAGGACCAGAAACTGCATGGGATTCAACTCCATTTAGGACTGGGAAACAAACGCTAGCTCGCCTTCAAGAAACACACTCTACTTTTGAGAAAAGAGCACTCTTCTACTCTACTGTGTTTCCTATAGGGCCAGAACAGTGAGTTTGCTCAGAACAAAAGAACTGTGCTTCCTACAAATATGGCCATATCTAGTTCAATTCTGCTTAGGAAACTGAAAAGAACAGTAGATCCTCTTCAGTCCAATACACTGTACATGCTGGGAACAGACGCCAGTGCTATTTGCCCTGTGTTTGACAATGGGAGCGCAATAGTGACTTTCCTTACCAGAAAACAACTCTTGCTCGTAGGACCAAAAACAGGATGTGATTCAACTCCATTTAGTACTGGGAAACAAACACTAGCTTGCCTTACAAGAAACACACTCTGCTTTTGAGAAAAGAGCACTCTTCTGCTCTACTGTGTTTCCTATGGGGTCCGAACAGTGAGCTTGCTCAGAACAAAAGAACTGTGCTTCCTACACACACGGGCCATATCTAGTTCAACTCTGCTTAGGAAACTGACAAGAACGGTAGCTCCTCTTCAGTCCAATACACTGTACTAGCTGGGAACAGACTCGAGTCCTATTTGTACTGTGTATAGAAATAGGAGCGCAATAGTGACTCTTCTTATCAGAAAACACCTCTTCCTCGTAGGAACAAAAACTGCATGGGATTCAACTCCATTTCTGACTGGGGAACAAACACTAGCTCGCCTTACAAGAAACACACTCTGCTTTTGAGAAAAGAGCAGTCTTCTATTCTACTGTGGTTCATATGGGGTCCAAACATTGAGCTTGCTCAGAACAAAAGAACAGGGCTTCCTACACACATGGGCCATATCTAGTTCAACTCTGCTTAGGAAACTGACAAGAGCAGTAGCTCCTTTTCAGTCCAATACACTGTACTTGCTGGGAACAGATGCGAGTGCTGTTTGCACTGTGTATGGCAATGGGAGTGCAATAGTGACTTTGAATACGAGAAAACAACTCTTGCTCGTAGGACCAATAACTGCGTGTGATTCAACTCCATTTAGGACCGGTATACAAACGCTAGCTTGCCTTACAAGAAACACACTCTGCTTTTGAGAAAAGAGCAGTTTTCTATTCTACTGTGGTTCATATGGGGTCCGTACATTGAGCTTACTCAGAACCAAAGAACTGTGCTTCCTACACACACGGGACATATCTAGTTCAACTCTGCTTAGGAAACTGACAAGAACAGTAGCTCCTCTTCAGTCCAATACACTGTACTTGCTTGGAACAGACGCGAGTGCTATTTGCACTGTGTATGGCAATGGGAGCGCAATAGTGACTTTGCTTAGGAGTAAACAACTCTTGCTCATAGGACCAAAAACTGCATGAGATTCAACTCCATTTAGGACTGGGAAACAAACGCTAGCTCGCTTTACAAGAAACACACTCTGCTTTTGAGAAAAGAGCAGTCTTCTATTTCACTGTGGTTCATATGGTGTCCGAACAGTGAGCTTGCTGAGAACAAAAGAACTGTGCTTCCTACACACATGGGCCATATCTAGTTCAACTCTGCTTAGGAAAGTGACAAGAACAGTAGCTCCTCTTCAGTTCAATACACTGTACTTGCTGGGAACAGACGCGAGTGCTATTTGCACTGTGTATGGCAAAGGGAGCACAATAGTGACTTTCCTTACCAGAAAACAACTCTTGCTCGTAGGACCAAAAACTGCATGTGATTCAACTCCATTTAGGACTGGGAAACAAACGCTAGCTCGCCTTACAAGAAACACACTCTGCTTCTGAGAAAAGAGCAGTCTTCTACTCTACTGTGTTTCCTCTAGGGCCAGAACAGTGAGCTTGCTCAGAACAAAAGAACTGTGCTTCATACAAATACGGCCATATCTAGTTCAATTCTGCTTAGGAAACTGAAAAGAACAGTAGATCCTCTTCAGTCCAATACACTGTACATGCTGGGAACAGACGCCAGTGCTATTTGCCCTGTGTATCACAATGGGAGCACAATAGTGACTCTTCTTACCAGAAAACAACTCTTGCTCGTAGGACAAAAAACTGCATGTGTTTCAACTCCATTTAGGACTGGGAAACAAACGCTAGCTCGCCTTACATGAAACACACTCTGCTTTTGAGAAAAGAGCACTCTTCTACTCGACTGTTTTTCCTATGGTGTCCGAACAGTGAGCTTGCTCAGAAAAAAAGAACTGTGCTTTCTACACACAGGGGCCATATCTAGTTCAACTCTGCTTAGGAAACTGACAAGAACAGTAGCTCCGCTTCAGTCCAATACACTCTACTTGCTGGGAACAGATGCGAGTGCTATTTGCACTGTGTATGGAAATGGGAGCGCAATAGTGACTTTCCTTACCAGAAAACAACTCTTGCTCGTAGGACCAGAAACTGCATGGGATTCATCTCCATTTAGGACTGGGAAACAAACACTAGCTCGCCTTACAAGAAACACACTCTACTTTTGAGAAAAGAGCACTCTTCTACTCTACTGTGTTTCCTATAGGGCAAGAACAGTGAGTTTGCTCAGAACAAAAGAACTGTGCTTCCTACAAATACGGCCATACCTAGTTCAATTCCGCTTAGGAAACTGACAAGGACAGTAGATCCTCTTCAGTCCAATACACTGTACATGCTGGGAACAGACGCCAGTGCTATTTGCCCTGTGTCTGACAATGGGAGCGCAATAGTGACTTTCCATACCAGAAAACAACTCTTGCTCGTAGGAACAAAAACAGGATGTGATTCAACTCCATTTAGTACTGGGAAACAAACGCTTGCTTGCCTTACAAGAAACACACTCTGCTTTTGAGAAAAGAGCACTCTTCTGCTCTACTGTGTTTCCTTTGGGGTCCGAACAGTGAGCTTGCTCAGAACAAAAGAACTGTGTTTCCTACACACACGGACCATATCTATTTCAACTCTGCTTAGGAAACTGACAAGAACGGTAGCTCCTCTTCAGTCCAATACACTGTACTAGCTGGGAACAGACGCGAGTCCTATTTGTACTGTGTATAGAAATAGGAGCGCAATAGTGACTCTTCTCATCAGAAAACACCTCTTCCTCGTAGGAACAAAAACTGCATGGGATTCAACTCCATTTCTGACTGGGGAACAAACACTAGCTCGCCTTACAAGAAACACACTCTGCTTTTGAGAAAAGAGCACTCTTCTACTCTTCTGTGTTTCCTATGTGGTCCGAACATTGAGCTTGCTCAGAACAAAAGAACTGTGCTTCCTACACTCAGGGGCCATATCTAGTTCAACTCTTCTTAGCAAACTGACAAGAACAGTAGCTCCGCTTCAGTCCAATACACTGTACTTCCTGGGAACAGATGCGAGTGCTATTTGCACTGTGTATGGAAATGGGAGCATAATAGTGACTTTCCTTACCAGAAAACAACTCTTGCTTGTAGTACCAAAAACTGCATGTGATTCAACTCCATATAGGACTGGGAAACAAACGCTAGCTCTCCTTACAAGAAACACACTCTGCTTTTGAGAAAAGAGCACTCTTCTACTCTACTGTGTTTCCTGTAGGGCCAGAACAGTGAGTTTGCTCAGAACAAAATTACTGTGCTTCCTACAAATACGGCCATATCTAGTTCAATTCTGCTTAGGAAAATGACAAGAACAGTAGATCCTCTTCAGTCCAATACACTGTACATGCTGGGAATAGACGCCAGTTCTATTTGCCCGGTGTATGACAATGGGAGCGCAACAGAGACTCTTTTTACCAGAAAACAACTCTTGCTCGTAGGACAAGAAACTGCATGTGATTCAACTCCATTTAGGACTGGGAAACAAACGCTAGCTCGCCTTACAAGAAACACACTCTGCTTTTGAGAAAAGAGCACTCTTCTACTCTACTGTGTTTCCTATAGGGCCAGAACAGTGAGCTTGCTCAGAACAAAAGAACTGTGCTTCATACAAATACGGCCATATCTAGTTCAATTCTGCTTAGGAAACTGAAAAGAACAGTAGATCCTCTTCAGTCCAATACACTGTACATGCTGGGAACAGATGCCAGTGCTATTTGCCCTGTGTGTGAAAATGGGAGCACAATAGTGACTCTTCTTACCAGAAAACAACTCTTGCTCGTAGGACAATAAACTGCATGTGTTTCAACTCCATTTAGGACTGGGAAACAAACGCTAGCTCGCCTTACAAGAAACACACTCTGCTTTTGAGAAAAGAGCACTCTTCTACTCGACTGTTTTTCCTATGGTGTTAGAACAGTGAGCTTGCTCAGAAAAAAAGAACTGTGCTTTCTACACACAGGGGCCATATCTAGTTCAACTCTGCTTAGGAAACTGACAAGAACAGTAGCTCCGCTTCAGTCCACTACACTCTGCCTGCTGGGAACAGATGCGAGTGCTATTTGCACTGTGTATGGAAATGGGAGCGCAATAGTGACTTTCCTTACCAGAAAACAACTCTTGCTGGTAGGACCAGAAACTGCATGGGATTCAACTCCATTTAGGACTGGGAAACAAACGCTAGCTCGCCTTCAAGAAACACACTCTACTTTTGAGAAAAGAGCACTCTTCTACTCTACTGTGTTTCCTATAGGGCCAGAACAGTGAGTTTGCTCAGAACAAAAGAACTGTGCTTCCTACAAATATGGCCATATCTAGTTCAATTCTGCTTAGGAAACTGACAAGAACAGTAGATCCTCTTCAGTCCAATACACTGTACATGCTGGGAACAGACGCCAGTGCTATTTGCCCTGTGTCTGACAATGGGAGCGCAATAGTGACTTTCCTTACCAGAAAATAACTCTTGCTCATAGGACCAAAAACAGGATGTGATTCAACTCCATTTAGTACTGGGAAACAAACGCTAGCTTGCCTTACAAGAAACACACTCTGCTTTTGAGAAAAGAGCACTCTTCTGCTCTACTGTGTTTCCTATTGTGTCCGAACAGTGAGCTTGCTCAGAACAAAAGAAACTGTGCTTCCTACACACACGGGCCATATCTAGTTCAACTCTGCTTAGGAAACTGACAAGAACGGTAGCTCCTCTTCAGTCCAATACACTGTACTAGCTGGGAACAGACTCGAGTCCTATTTGTACTGTGTATAGAAATAGGAGCGCAATAGTGACTCTTCTTATCAGAAAACACCTCTTCCTCGTAGGAACAAAAACTGCATGGGATTCAACGCCATTTCTGACTGGGGAACAAACACAGGCTCGCCTTACAAGAAACACACTCTGCTTTTGAGAAAAGAGCAGTCATCTATTCTACTGTGGTTCATATGGGGTCCGAACATTGAGCTTGCTCAGAACAAAAGAACTGGGCTTCCTACACACATGGGCCATATCTAGTTCAACTCTGCTTAGGAAACTGACAAGAACAGTAGCTCCTCTTCAGTCCAATACACTGTACTTGCTGGGAACAGATGCGAGTGCTATTTGCACTGTGTATGGCAATGGGAGTGCAATAGTTACTTTGATTACGAGAAAACAACTCTTGCTCGTAGGACCAAAAACTGCGTGTGATTCAACTCCATTTAGGAATGGGAAACAAACGCTAGCTCGCCTTACAAGAAAGACACTCTGCTTTTGAGAAAAGAGCAGTCTTCTATTTCACTGTGGTTCATATGGTGTCCGAACAGTGAGTTTGCTGAGAACAAAAGAACTGTGCATCCTACACACATGGGCCATATCTAGTTCAACTCTGCTTAGGAAAGTGACAAGAACAGTAGCTCCTCTTCAGTTCAATACACTGTACTTGCTGGGAACAGACGCGAGTGCTATTTGCACTGTGTATGGCAAAGGGAGCACAATAGTGACTTTCCTTACCAGAAAACAACTCTTGCTCGTAGGACCAAAAATTGCATGTGATTCAACTCCATTTAGGACTGGGAAACAAACGCTAGCTCGCCTTACAAGAAACACACTCTGCTTCTGAGAAAAGAGCAGTCTTCTACTCTACTGTGTTTCCTCTAGGGCCAGAACAGTGAGCTTGCTCAGAACAAAAGAACTGTGCTTCATACAAATACGGCCATATCTAGTTCAATTCTGCTTAGGAAACTGAAAAGAACAGTAGATCCTCTTCAGTCCAATACACTGTACATGCTGGGAACAGACGCCAGTGCTATTTGCCCTGTGTATGACAATGGGAGCACAATAGTGACTCTTCTTACCAGAAAACAACTCTTGCTCGTAGGACAAAAAACTGCATGTGTTTCAACTCCATTTAGGACTGGGAAACAAACGCTAGCTCGCCTTACATGAAACACACTCTGTTTTGAGAAAAGAGCACTCTTCTACTCGACTGTTTTTCCTATGGTGTCCGAACAGTGAGCTTGCTCAGAAAAAAAGAACTGTGCTTTCTACACACAGGGGCCATATCTAGTTCAACTCTGCTTAGGAAACTGACAAGAACAGTAGCTCCGCTTCAGTCCAATACACTCTACTTGCTGAGAACAGATGCGAGTGCTATTTGCACTGTGTATGGAAATTGGAGCGCAATAGTGACTTTCCTTACCAGAAAACAACTCTTGCTCGTAGGACCCTAAACTGCATGGGATTCATCTCCATTTAGGACTGGGAAACAAACACTAGCTCACCTTACAAGAAACACACTCTACTTTTGAGAAAAGAGCACTCTTCTACTCTACTGTGTTTCCTATAGGGCAAGAACAGTGAGTTTGCTCAGAACAAAAGAACTGTGCTTCCTACAAATACGGCCATACCTAGTTCAATTCCGCTTAGAAAACTGACAAGGACAGTAGATCCTCTTCAGTCCAATACACTGTACATGCTGGGAACAGACGCCAGTGCTATTTGCCCTGTGTCTGACAATGGGAGCGCAATAGTGACTTTCCATACCAGAAAACAACTCTTGCTCGTAGGACCAAAAACAGGATGTGATTCAACTCCATTTAGTACTGGGAAACAAACGCTAGCTTGCCTTACAAGAAACACACTCTGCTTTTGAGAAAAGAGCACTCTTCTGCTCTACTGTGTTTCCTTTGGGGTCCGAACAGTGAGCTTGCTCAGAACAAAAGAACTGTGCTTCCTACACACACGGACCATATCTAGTTCAACTCTGCTTAGGAAACTGACAAGAACGGTAGCTCCTCTTCAGTCCAATACACTGTACTAGCTGGGAACAGACGCGAGTCCTATTTGTACTGTGTATAGAAATAGGAGCGCAATAGTGACTCTTCTTATCAGAAAACACCTCTTCCTCGTAGGAACAAAAACTGCATGGGATTCAACGCCATTTCTGACTGGGGAACAAACACTAGCTCGCCTTACAAGAAACACACTCTGCTTTTGAGAAAAGAGCACTCTTCTACTCTTCTGTGTTTCCTATGTGGTCCGAACATTGAGCTTGCTCAGAACAAAAGAACTGTGCTTCCTACACTCAGGGGCCATATCTAGTTCAACTCTTCTTAGCAAACTGACAAGAACAGTAGCTCCGCTTCAGTCCAATACACTGTACTTCCTGGGAACAGATGCGAGTGCTATTTGCACTGTGTATGGAAATGGGAGCGCAATAGTCACTCTTCTTCCCAGAAAACAACTCTTGCTCGGAGGACCAAAAACTGCATGTGACTCAACTCCATTTAGGACTGGGAAACAAACTCGAGCTCGCCTTACAAGAAGCACACTCTGCTTTTGAGAAAAGAGCACTCTTCTACTCTACTGTGTTTCCTATAGGCCCAAAACAGTCAGCTTGCTCAGAACAAAAGAACTGTGCTTCCTAAACACACGGTCATATCTAGTTCAATTCTGCTTAGGAAACTGACAAGAATAGTAGATCCTCTTCAGTCCAATACACTGTTCTTGCTGGGAACAGACGCGAGTGCTATTTGCCCTGTGTATGAAAAAGGGAGCACAATAGTTACTCTTCTTACCAGAAAACAACTCTTGCTCGTAGGACCAAAAACTGAATGTGATCAACTCCATTTAGGACTGGGAAACAAAAGCTAGCGCGCCTTACAAGAAACACAATCTGCTTTTGAGAAAAGAGAACTGTTCTACTCTGCTGTGTTTCCTATAGGGCCAGAACAGTGAGCTTGATCAGAACAAAAGAACTGTGCTTCCTACACACACGGCCATATCTAGTTCAACTCTGCTTAGGACCCTGACAAGAACAGTAGATCCTCTTCAGTCCAATACACTGTACATGCTGGGAACAGATGCGAGTGCTATTTGCACTGTGTATGGCAATGGGAGTGCAATAGTGACTTTGATTACGAGAAAACAACTCTTGCTCGTAGGACCAAAAACTGCGTGTGATTCAACTCCATTTAGGACCGGTATACAAACGCTAGCTTGCCTTACAAGAAACACACTCTGCTTTGGGAAAAGAGCAGTCTTCTATTCTACTGTGGTTCATATGGGGTCCGTACATTGAGCTTACTCAGAACAAAAGAACTGTGCTTCCTACACACACGGGACATATCTAGTTCAACTCTGCTTAGGAAACTGACAAGAACAGAAGCTCCTCTTCAGTCCAATACACTGTACTTGCTTGGAACAGACTCGAGTGCTATTTGCACTGTGTATGGCAATGGGAGCACAATAGTGACTTTGCTTAGGAGTAAACAACTCTTGCTCATAGGACCAAAAACTGCATGAGATTCAACTCCATTTAGGACTGGGAAACAAACGCTAGCTTGCCTTACAAGAAACACACTCTGCTTTTGAGAAAAGAGCAGTCTTCTATTTCACTGTGGTTCATATGGTGTCCGAACAGTGAGCTTGCTGAGAACAAAAGAACTGTGCTTCCTACACACATGGGCCATATCTAGTTCAACTCTGCTTAGGAAAGTGACAAGAACAGTAGCTCCTCTTCAGTTCAATACACTGTACTTGCTGGGAACAGATGCGAGTGCTATTTGCACTGTGTATGGCAAAGGGAGCACAATAGTGACTTTCCTTACCAGAAAACAACTCTTGCTCGTAGGACCAAAAACTGCATGTGATTCAACTCCATTTAGGACTGGGAAACAAACGCTAGCTCGCCTTACAAGAAACACACTCTGCTTCTGAGAAAAGAGCAGTCATCTACTCTACTGTCTTTCCTCTAGGGCCAGAACAGTGAGCTTGCTCAGAACAAAAGAACTGTGCTTCATACAAATACGGCCATATCTAGTTCAATTCTGCTTAGGAAACTGAAAAGAACAGTAGATCCTCTTCAGTCCAATACACTGTACATGCTGGGAACAGACGCCAGTGCTATTTGCCCTGTGTATCACAATGCGAGCACAATAGTGACTCTTCTTACCAGAAAACAACTCTTGCTCGTAGGACAAAAAACTGCATATGTTTCAACTCCATTTAGGACTGGGAAACAAACGCTAGCTCGCCTTACATGAAACACACTCTGCTTTTGAGAAAAGAGCACTCTTCTACTCGACTGTTTTTCCTATGGTGTCCGAACAGTGAGCTTGCTCAGAAAAAAAGAACTGTGCTTTCTACACACAGGGGCCATATCTAGTTCAACTCTGCTTAGGAAACTGACAAGAACGGTAGCTCCGCTTCAGTCCAATACACTCTACTTGCTGGGAACAGATGCGAGTGCTATTTGCACTGTGTATGGAAATGGGAGCGCAATAGTGACTTTCCTTACCAGAAAACAACTCTTGCTCGTAGGACCAGAAACTGCATGGGATTCATCTCCATTTAGGACTGGGAAACAAACAATAGCTCGCTTACAAGAAACACACTCTGCTTTTGAGAAAAGAGCACTCTTCTGCTCTACTGTGTTTCCTATGGGGTCCGAACAGTGAGCTTGCTCAGAACAAAAGAACTGTGCTTCCTACACACACGGACCATATCTAGTTCAACTCTGCTTAGGAAACTGACAAGAACAGTAGCTCCTCTTCAGTCCAATACACTGTACTAGCTGGGAACAGACTCGAGTCCTATTTGTACTGTGTATAGAAATAGGAGCGCAATAGTGACTCTTCTCATCAGAAAACACCTCTTCCTCGTAGGAACAAAAACTGCATGGGATTCAACTCCATTTCTGACTGGGGAACAAACACTAGCTCGCCTTACAAGAAACACACTCTGCTTTTGAGAAAAGAGCACTCTTCTACTCTTCTGTGTTTCCTATGTGGTCCGAACATTGAGCTTGCTCAGAACAAAAGAACTGTGCTTCCTACACTCAGGGGCCATATCTAGTTCAACTCTTCTTAGCAAACTGACAAGAACAGTAGCTCCGCTTCAGTCCAATACACTGTACTTCCTGGGAACAGATGCGAGTGCTATTTGCACTGTGTATGGAAATGGGAGCGCAATAGTGACTATTCTTACCATAAAACAACTCTTGCTCATAGGACTAGAAACTGCATGTGTTTCAACTCCATTTAGGACTGGGAAACAAACGCTAGCTCGCCTTACAAGAAACACACTCTGCTTTAGAGAAAAGAGCACTCTTCTACTCTACTGTGTTTCCTATAGGGCCAGAACAGTGAGCTTGCTCAGAACAAAAGAACTGTGCTTCCTACATACACGGGGCATATCTAGTTCAACTCTGCTTAGGATACTGAAAAGAACAGTAGCTCCTCGTCAGTCCAATACACTGTACTTGCTGGGAACAGACGCGAGTGCTCTTTGCACTGTGCAGGGCAATTGGAGCACAATTGTGACTCGTCTTACCAGAAAACAACTCTTGCTCATAGGACAAAAAACTGCATGTGACTCAACTACATTTAGGACTGGGAAACAAACGCTAGCTCGCCTTACAAGAAACACAGTCTGCTTTTGAGAAAAGAGCACTCTTCTACTCTACTCTGTTTCCTATGGGGTCCAAACAGTGAGTTGGTCAGAACAAAAAAAATTGTGCTTCCTATACACACGGCCATATATAGTTCAAGTCTGCTTAGGAACCTGACAAGAACAGTAGATCCTCTTCAGTCCAATACACTGTACTTCCCGGCAACAGACGCCAGTGCTATTTGTCCTGTGTATGGCAATGGCAGCGCAATAGTGACTATTCTTACCATAAAACAACTCTTGCTCGTAGGACCAGAAACTGCATGTGTTTCAACTCCATTTAGGACTGGGAAACAAACGCTAGCTCGCCTTACAAGAAACACACTCTGCTTTAGAGAAAAGAGCACTCTTCTACTCTACTGTGTTTCCTATAGGGCCAGAACAGTGAGCTTGCTCAGAACAAAAGAACTGTGCTTCGTACACACACGGGGCATATCTAGTTCAACTCTGATTAGGAAACTGAAAAGAACAGTAGATCCTCTTCAGTCAAATACACTGTACTTGGTGGGAACAGACGCGAGTGCTATTTGCACTGTGTAGGGCAATTGGAGCACAATTGTGACTCGTCTTACCAGAAAACAAATCTTGCTCATAGGACAAAAAACTGCATGTGACTCAACTACATTTAGGACTGGGAAACAAACTCTAGCTCGCCTTACAAGGAACACACTCTGCTTTTGAGAAAAGAACAATCTGCTACTCTACTGTGTTTCCCATAGAGCCAGAACAATGAGCTTGCTCACAACAAAAGAACTGTGCTTCGTACACACATGGGCCATATCTAGTTCAACTCTGCTTAGGAAACTTACAAGAACAGTAGCTCCTCTTCAGTCCGATACACTGTACTTGCTGGGATCAGACGCGAGTGCTATTTGCACTGTGTATGGCAATGGGATCGCAATAGTGACTTTCCTTACCAGAAAAAAACTCTTGCTTGTAGGACCAGAAACTGCATGTGATTCAACTCCATTTCGGACTGGGACAAAAACGCTAGCTTACCTTACAAGAAACACACTCTGCTTTTGAGAAAAGAGCACTCTTCTACTCTACTCTGTTTCCTATAGGGCGAGAACAGTGACCTTGCTCAGAACATAATAACTGTGCTTCCTACACACACGAGACATATCTAGTTCAACTCTGCTTAGGAACCTGACAAGAACAGTAGATCCCCTTTAGTCCAATACACTGTACTTGCTGGGAACAGACGCCAGTGCTATTTGTCCTGTGTGTGGCAATGGCAGCGCAATAGTGACTTTCCTTTCCAGAAAACAACTCTTGCTCGTAGGACCAGAAACTGCATGTGATTCACCTCCATTTAGGACTGGGAAACAAACGCTAGCTCGCCTTACAAGAAACACAGTCTGCTTTTGAGAAAAGAGCACTCTTCTACTCTACTGTGTTTCCTATGGGGTCCAAACAGTGAGCTTGCTCAGAACAAAAAAAATTGTGCTTCCTACACACACGGCCATATCTAGTTCAAGTCTGCTTAGGAACCTGACAAGAACAGTAGCTCCTCTTCAGTCCAATACACTGTACTTGCTGGCAACAGACGCCCGTGCTATTTGCACTGTGTATGGCAATGGGAGCGCAATAGTGACTTTCCTTACCAGAAAACAACTCTTGCTCATAGTACCAGAAACTGCATGGGATTCAACTCCATTTAGGACTGGGAAACAAATGCTAGCTTGCCTTACAAGAAACACACTCTGCTTTAGAGAAAAGAGCAGTCTTCTAGTCTACTGTGTTTCCTATGGAGTCCAAACAGTGAGCTTGCTCAGAACAAAAGAACTGTGCTTCCTACACACACGGACCATATCTAGTTCAACTCTGCTTAGGAAACTGACAAGAACGGTAGCTCCTCTTCAGTCCAATACACTGTACTAGCTGGGAACAGACTCGAGTCCTATTTGTACTGTGTATAGAAATAGGAGCGCAATAGTGACTCTTCTCATCAGAAAACACCTCTTCCTCGTAGGAACAAAAACTGCATGGGATTCAACTCCATTTCTGACTGGGGAACAAACACTAGCTCGCCTTACAAGAAACACACTCTGCTTTTGAGAAAAGAGCACTCTTCTACTCTTCTGTGTTTCCTATGTGGTCCGAACATTGAGCTTGCTCAGAACAAAAGAACTGTGCTTCCTACACTCAGGGGCCATATCTAGTTCAACTCTTCTTAGCAAACTGACAAGAACAGTAGCTCCGCTTCAGTCCAATACACTGTACTTCCTGGGAACAGATGCGAGTGCTATTTGCACTGTGTATGGAAATGGGAGCGCAATAGTGACTATTCTTACCATAAAACAACTCTTGCTCATAGGACTAGAAACTGCATGTGTTTCAACTCCATTTAGGACTGGGAAACAAACGCTAGCTCGCCTTACAAGAAACACACTCTGCTTTAGAGAAAAGAGCACTCTTCTACTCTACTGTGTTTCCTATAGGGCCAGAACAGTGAGCTTGCTCAGAACAAAAGAACTGTGCTTCCTACATACACGGGGCATATCTAGTTCAACTCTGCTTAGGATACTGAAAAGAACAGTAGCTCCTCTTCAGTCCAATACACTGTACTTGCTGGGAACAGACGCGAGTGCTCTTTGCACTGTGCAGGGCAATTGGAGCACAATTGTGACTCGTCTTACCAGAAAACAACTCTTGCTCATAGGACAAAAAACTGCATGTGACTCAACTACATTTAGGACTGGGAAACAAACGCTAGCTCGCCTTACAAGAAACACAGTCTGCTTTTGAGAAAAGAGCACTCTTCTACTCTACTCTGTTTCCTATGGGGTCCAAACAGTGAGTTGGTCAGAACAAAAAAAATTGTGCTTCCTATACACACGGCCATATATAGTTCAAGTCTGCTTAGGAACCTGACAAGAACAGTAGATCCTCTTCAGTCCAATACACTGTACTTCCCGGCAACAGACGCCAGTGCTATTTGTCCTGTGTATGGCAATGGCAGCGCAATAGTGACTATTCTTACCATAAAACAACTCTTGCTCGTAGGACCAGAAACTGCATGTGTTTCAACTCCATTTAGGACTGGGAAACAAACGCTAGCTCGCCTTACAAGAAACACACTCTGCTTTAGAGAAAAGAGCACTCTTCTACTCTACTGTGTTTCCTATAGGGCCAGAACAGTGAGCTTGCTCAGAACAAAAGAACTGTGCTTCGTACACACACGGGGCATATCTAGTTCAACTCTGATTAGGAAACTGAAAAGAACAGTAGATCCTCTTCAGTCAAATACACTGTACTTGGTGGGAACAGACGCGAGTGCTATTTGCACTGTGTAGGGCAATTGGAGCACAATTGTGACTCGTCTTACCAGAAAACAAATCTTGCTCATAGGACAAAAAACTGCATGTGACTCAACTACATTTAGGACTGGGAAACAAACTCTAGCTCGCCTTACAAGGAACACACTCTGCTTTTGAGAAAAGAACAATCTGCTACTCTACTGTGTTTCCCATAGAGCCAGAACAATGAGCTTGCTCACAACAAAAGAACTGTGCTTCCTACACACATGGGCCATATCTAGTTCAACTCTGCTTAGGAAACTTACAAGAACAGTAGCTCCTCTTCAGTCCGATACACTGTACTTGCTGGGATCAGACGCGAGTGCTATTTGCACTGTGTATGGCAATGGGATCGCAATAGTGACTTTCCTTACCAGAAAAAAACTCTTGCTTGTAGGACCAGAAACTGCATGTGATTCAACTCCATTTCGGACTGGGACAAAAACGCTAGCTTACCTTACAAGAAACACACTCTGCTTTTGAGAAAAGAGCACTCTTCTACTCTACTCTGTTTCCTATAGGGCGAGAACAGTGACCTTGCTCAGAACATAATAACTGTGCTTCCTACACACACGAGACATATCTAGTTCAACTCTGCTTAGGAACCTGACAAGAACAGTAGATCCCCTTTAGTCCAATACACTGTACTTGCTGGGAACAGACGCCAGTGCTATTTGTCCTGTGTGTGGCAATGGCAGCGCAATAGTGACTTTCCTTTCCAGAAAACAACTCTTGCTCGTAGGACCAGAAACTGCATGTGATTCACCTCCATTTAGGACTGGGAAACAAACGCTAGCTCGCCTTACAAGAAACACAGTCTGCTTTTGAGAAAAGAGCACTCTTCTACTCTACTGTGTTTCCTATGGGGTCCAAACAGTGAGCTTGCTCAGAACAAAAAAAATTGTGCTTCCTACACACACGGCCATATCTAGTTCAAGTCTGCTTAGGAACCTGACAAGAACAGTAGCTCCTCTTCAGTCCAATACACTGTACTTGCTGGCAACAGACGCCCGTGCTATTTGCACTGTGTATGGCAATGGGAGCGCAATAGTGACTTTCCTTACCAGAAAACAACTCTTGCTCATAGTACCAGAAACTGCATGGGATTCAACTCCATTTAGGACTGGGAAACAAATGCTAGCTTGCCTTACAAGAAACACACTCTGCTTTAGAGAAAAGAGCAGTCTTCTAGTCTACTGTGTTTCCTATGGAGTCCAAACAGTGAGCTTGCTCAGAACAAAAGAACTGTGCTTCCTACACACACGGACCATATCTAGTTCAACTCTGCTTAGGAAACTGACAAGAACGGTAGCTCCTCTTCAGTCCAATACACTGTACTAGCTGGGAACAGACTCGAGTCCTATTTGTACTGTGTATAGAAATAGGAGCGCAATAGTGACTCTTCTCATCAGAAAACACCTCTTCCTCGTAGGAACAAAAACTGCATGGGATTCAACTCCATTTCTGACTGGGGAACAAACACTAGCTCGCCTTACAAGAAACACACTCTGCTTTTAAGAAAAGAGCACTCTTCTACTCTTCTGTGTTTCCTATGTGGTCCGAACATTGAGCTTGCTCAGAACAAAAGAACTGTGCTTCCTACACTCAGGGGCCATATCTAGTTCAACTCTTCTTAGCAAACTGACAAGAACAGTAGCTCCGCTTCAGTCCAATACACTGTACTTCCTGGGAACAGATGCGAGTGCTATTTGCACTGTGTATGGAAATGGGAGCGCAATAGTGACTATTCTTACCATAAAACAACTCTTGCTCATAGGACTAGAAACTGCATGTGTTTCAACTCCATTTAGGACTGGGAAACAAACGCTAGCTCGCCTTACAAGAAACACACTCTGCTTTAGAGAAAAGAGCACTCTTCTACTCTACTGTGTTTCCTATAGGGCCAGAACAGTGAGCTTGCTCAGAACAAAAGAACTGTGCTTCCTACATACACGGGGCATATCTAGTTCAACTCTGCTTAGGATACTGAAAAGAACAGTAGCTCCTCTTCAGTCCAATACACTGTACATGCTGGGAACAGACGCGAGTGCTCTTTGCACTGTGTAGGGCAATTGGAGCACAATTGTGACTCGTCTTACCAGAAAACAACTCTTGCTCATAGGACAAAAAACTGCATGTGACTCAACTACATTTAGGACTGGGAAACAAACGCTAGCTCGCCTTACAAGAAACACAGTCTGCTTTTGAGAAAAGAGCACTCTTCTACTCTACTCTGTTTCCTATGGGGTCCAAACAGTGAGTTGGTCAGAACAAAAAAAATTGTGCTTCCTATACACACGGCCATATATAGTTCAAGTCTGCTTAGGAACCTGACAGGAACAGTAGATCCTCTTCAGTCCAATACACTGTACTTCCCGGCAACAGACGCCAGTGCTATTTGTCCTGTGTATGGCAATGGCAGCGCAATAGTGACTATTCTTACCATAAAACAACTCTTGCTCGTAGGACCAGAAACTGCATGTGTTTCAACTCCATTTAGGACTGGGAAACAAACGCTAGCTCGCCTTACAAGAAACACACTCTGCTTTAGAGAAAAGAGCACTCTTCTACTCTACTGTGTTTCCTATAGGGCCAGAACAGTGAGCTTGCTCAGAACAAAAGAACTGTGCTTCGTACACACACGGGGCATATCTAGTTCAACTCTGATTAGGAAACTGAAAAGAACAGTAGATCCTCTTCAGTCAAATACACTGTACTTGGTGGGAACAGACACGAGTGCTATTTGCACTGTGTAGGGCAATTGGAGCACAATTGTGACTCGTCTTACCAGAAAACAAATCTTGCTCATAGGACAAAAAACTGCATGTGACTCAACTACATTTAGGACTGGGAAACAAACTCTAGCTCGCCTTACAAGGAACACACTCTGCTTTTGAGAAAAGAACAATCTGCTACTCTACTGTGTTTCCCATAGAGCCAGAACAATGAGCTTGC
Source organism: Peromyscus eremicus (assembly GCF_949786415.1). Lineage (NCBI taxonomy): Eukaryota > Metazoa > Chordata > Mammalia > Rodentia > Cricetidae > Peromyscus > Peromyscus eremicus. The sequence continues at coordinate 58,676 of NW_026735497.1, read as the reverse complement.
TCAGAACAAAAGAACTGTGCTTCCTACACACATGGGCCATATCTAGTTCAACTCTGCTTAGGAAACTTACAAGAACAGTAGCTCCTCTTCAGTCCGATACACTGTACTTGCTGGGATCAGACGCGAGTGCTATTTGCACTGTGTATGGCAATGGGATCGCAATAGTGACTTTCCTTACCAGAAAACAACTCTTGCTTGTAGGACCAGAAACTGCATGTGATTCAACTCCATTTCGGACTGGGACAAAAACGCTAGCTTACCTTACAAGAAACACACTCTGCTTTTGAGAAAAGAGCACTCTTCTACTCTACTCTGTTTCCTATAGGGCGAGAACAGTGACCTTGCTCAGAACATAATAACTGTGCTTCCTACACACACGAGACATATCTAGTTCAACTCTGCTTAGGAACCTGACAAGAACAGTAGATCCCCTTTAGTCCAATACACTGTACTTGCTGGGAACAGACGCCAGTGCTATTTGTCCTGTGTGTGGCAATGGCAGCGCAATAGTGACTTTCCTTTCCAGAAAACAACTCTTGCTCGTAGGACCAGAAACTGCATGTGATTCACCTCCATTTAGGACTGGGAAACAAACGCTAGCTCGCCTTACAAGAAACACAGTCTGCTTTTGAGAAAAGAGCACTCTTCTACTCTACTGTGTTTCCTATGGGGTCCAAACAGTGAGCTTGCTCAGAACAAAAAAAATTGTGCTTCCTACACACACGGCCATATCTAGTTCAAGTCTGCTTAGGAACCTGACAAGAACAGTAGCTCCTCTTCAGTCCAATACACTGTACTTGCTGGCAACAGACGCCCGTGCTATTTGCACTGTGTATGGCAATGGGAGCGCAATAGTGACTTTCCTTACCAGAAAACAACTCTTGCTCATAGTAGAGAAACTGCATGGGATTCAACTCCATTTAGGACTGGGAAACAAATGCTAGCTTGCCTTACAAGAAACACACTCTGCTTTAGAGAAAAGAGCAGTCTTCTAGTCTACTGTGTTTCCTATGGAGTCCAAACAGTGAGCTTGCTCAGAACAAAAGAACTGTGCTTCCTACACACACGGACCATATGTAGTTAAACTCTGCTTAGGAACCTGACAAGAACAGTAGCTCCTCTTCAGTCCAACACTGTACTTGCTGTGAACAGACGCGAGTGCTATTTGCACTGTGTATGGCAATGGGAGCGCAATAGTGACTTTCCTTACCAGAAAACAACTCTTGTTCGTAGGACCAGAAACTGCATGGGATTCAACTCCATTTAGGACTAGGAAACAAACGCTAGCTTGCCCTACAAGAAACACACTCTGCTTTAGAGAAAAGAGCACTCTTCTACTCTACTGTGTTTCCTATAGGGCCAGAACAGTGAGCTTGCTCAGAACATAAGAACTGAGCTTCCTACACACACGGGCCATATCTAGTTCAACTCTGCTTAGGAAACTGAGAAGAACAGTCGCTCCTCTTCAGTCCGATACACTGTACTTGCTGGGAACAGACGCCAGTGCTATTTGCACTGTGTATGGCAATGGGAGTGCAATAGTGACTTTCCTTACCAGAAAACAACTCTTGCTCATAGGACCAGAAACTGCATGTGATTCAACTCCATTTAGGACTGGGAAACAAACGCTACCTCGCCTTACATGAAACACATTCTGCTTTTGAGAAAAGAGCACTCTTCTACTCTACTCTGTTTCCTATGGGGTCCGAACGGTGAGCTTGCTCAGAACAAAAGAACTGTGCTTCCTACACACACGGCCATATCTAGTTCAAGTCTGCTTAGGAACCTGACAAGAACAGTAGCTCCTCTTCTTCCGATACACTGTACTTGCTGGCATCAGACGCGAGTGCTATTTGCACTGTGTATGGCAATGGGAGCGCAATAGTGACTTTCCTTACCAGAAAACAACTCTTGCTCGTAGGACCAAAAACTGCATGTGATTCAACTCCATTTAGGACTGGGAAACAAACGCTAGCTCGCCTTACAAGAAACACACTCTGCTTCTGAGAAAAGAGCAGTCATCTACTCTACTGTCTTTCCTCTAGGGCCAGAACAGTGAGCTTGCTCAGAACAAAAGAACTGTGCTTCATACAAATACGGCCATATCTAGTTCAATTCTGCTTAGGAAACTGAAAAGAACAGTAGATCCTCTTCAGTCCAATACACTGTACATGCTGGGAACAGACGCCAGTGCTATTTGCCCTGTGTATCACAATGGGAGCACAATAGTGACTCTTCTTACCAGAAAACAACTCTTGCTCGTAGGACAAAAAACTGCATATGTTTCAACTCCATTTAGGACTGGGAAACAAACGCTAGCTCGCCTTACATGAAACACACTCTGCTTTTGAGAAAAGAGCACTCTTCTACTCGACTGTTTTTCCTATGGTGTCCGAACAGTGAGCTTGCTCAGAAAAAAAGAACTGTGCTTTCTACACACAGGGGCCATATCTAGTTCAACTCTGCTTAGGAAACTGACAAGAACGGTAGCTCCGCTTCAGTCCAATACACTCTACTTGCTGGGAACAGATGCGAGTGCTATTTGCACTGTGTATGGAAATGGGAGCGCAATAGTGACTTTCCTTACCAGAAAACAACTCTTGCTCGTAGGACCAGAAACTGCATGGGATTCATCTCCATTTAGGACTGGGAAACAAACAATAGCTCGCTTACAAGAAACACACTCTGCTTTTGAGAAAAGAGCACTCTTCTGCTCTACTGTGTTTCCTATGGGGTCCGAACAGTGAGCTTGCTCAGAACAAAAGAACTGTGCTTCCTACACACACGGACCATATCTAGTTCAACTCTGCTTAGGAAACTGACAAGAACGGTAGCTCCTCTTCAGTCCAATACACTGTACTAGCTGGGAACAGACTCGAGTCCTATTTGTACTGTGTATAGAAATAGGAGCGTAATAGTGACTCTTCTTACCACAAAACAACTCTTGTTCGTAGGACCAGAAACTGCATGGGATTCAACTTCATTTCTGACTGGGAAACAAACACTAGCTCGCCTTACAAGAAACACACTCTGCTTTTGAGAAAAGAGCACTCTTCTACTCTTCTGTGTTTCCTGTAGTGCCAGAATAGTGAGCTTGCTCAGAACAAAAGAACTTTGCTTCCTACACACACAGGCTATATCTAGTTCTACTCTGCTTAGGAAACTGACAATAACAGTAGATCCTCCTCAGTCCAATACACTGTACATGCTGGGAACAGACGCCAGTGCTATTTGTAATGTGTATGACAATTGGAGAACAATAGTGACTCTTCTTACCAGAAGACAACTTTTGCTCGTAGGACCAGAATCTGCATGGGATTCAACTCCATTTAGGACTGCGAAACAAATGCTAGCTCGCCATACAACAAACACACTCTGCTTTTGAGAAAAGAGCCCTCTTCTACTCTAAAGTGTTTCCAATGGGTTACGAACAGTGAGCTTGCTCAGAACAAAGGAACTGTGCTTCCTACACACACGAGCCATATCTAGTTCAACTCTCCTTAGGAAACTGACAGAAACAGTAGCTCCTCTTCAGTACAATACACCGTACTTGCTGGGAACAGACGCCAGTGCTATTTGCCCTGTGTATGACAATGGGAGGGCAATAGTGACTCTTCTTACCAGAAAACAACTCTTGCTCGTAGGACCAAAAACTGCATGTGATTCAACTCCATTTTGGACTGGGAAACAAACACTAGCTCGCCTTACAAGAAACACACTCTGCTTTTGAGAAAAGAGCACTCATCTACTCTACTGAGTTTCCTATAAGGCCAGAACAGTGAGCATGCTCAGAACAAAAGAACTGTGCTTCCTACACACAGGGGCCATATCTACATCAATTCTGCTTAGGAAACTGACAAGAACAATAGATCCTCTTCAGTGCAATACACTGTACATGCTGGGAATAGACGCCAGTGCTATTCGCCCTGGGTATGACAATGGGAGCGCAATAGTGACTCTTCTTACCAGAAAACAACTCTTGCTCGTAGGACCAGAAACTGCATGGGATTCAACTCCATTTCAGACTGGGAAACAAACACTAGCTCGCCTTACAAGAAACACACTCTGCTTTTGAGAAAAGAGCACTCTTCTACTCTACTGTGTTTCCTATGGGGTCCGAACAGTGAGCTTGCTCAGAACAAAAGAACTGTGCTTCCTACACACAGGGGCCATATCTAGTTCAACTCTGCTTAGGAAACTGACAAGAACAGTAGGTCATCTTCAGTCCAGTACACTGTACTTGCTGCGAACAGACGCGAGTGCTATTTGCACTGTGTATGGCAATGGGAGCGCAATAGTGACTCTTCTTACCAGAAAACAACTCTTGCTCGTAAGACCAAAAACAACATGTGATTCAACTCCATTTAGGACTGGGAAACAAACGCTAGCTCGCCTTACAAGAAACATACTCTGCTTTTGAGAAAAGAGCCCTCTTCTAATCTAAAGTGTTTCCTATGGGGTCCAAACAGTGAGCTTGCTCAGAACAAAAGAACTGTGCTTCCTACACACACTTGCCATATCTAGTTCAACTCTGGTTAGGAAACTGATAAGAACAGTAGCTCCTCTTCAGTCCAATACACTGTACTTGCTGGGAATAGACGCGAGTGCTATTTGCTCTGTGTATGGCAATGGGAGCATAATAGTGACTCTTCTTACCACAAAACAACTCTTGTTCGTAGGACCAGAAACTGCATGGGATTCAACTTCATTTCTGACTGGGAAACAAACACTAGCTCGCCTTACAAGAAACACACTCTGCTTTTGAGAAAAGAGCACTCTTCTACTCTTCTGTGTTTCCTGTAGTGCCAGAATAGTGAGCTTGCTCAGAACAAAAGAATTTTGCTTCCTACACACACAGGCTATATCTAGTTCTACTCTGCTTAGGAAACTGACAAGAACAGTAGCTCCTCTTCAGTCCAATACACTGTTCTTGCTGGGAAAAGACGCCAGTGCTATTTGCCCTGTGTATGGCAATGGGAACGCAATAGTGACTCTTCTTACCAGAAAACAACTCTTGCTCGTAGGACCAGAAAGTTTATTTGATTCAACTCCATTTAGGATGGAAAAACAAACGCTAGCTCGCCTTACAAGAAACACACACTGCTTTTGAGAAAAGGGCACTCTTCTACTCTACTGTTTTTCTTATGGGGTCAGAACAATGAGCTTTCTCAGAACAGATGAACTGTGCTTCCAACACACACGGGCCATATCTAGATCAATTCTGCTTAGGAAACTGACAAGGACAGTAGATCCTCTTCAGTCCAGTACACTGTACATGCTAGGAACTGACACGAGTGCTATTTGCGCTGTGTATGATATATGGAACACAATAGTGACTCTTCTTACCGGTAAGAGCCCTCTTCTAATCTAAAGTGTTTCCTATGGGGTCCAAACAGTGAGCTTGCTCAGAACAAAAGAACTGTGCTTCCTACACACACTTGCCATATCTAGTTCAACTCTGGTTAGGAAATTGACAAGAACAGTAGCTCCTCTTCAGTCCAATACACTGTACTTGCTGGGAATAGACGCGAGTGCTATTTGCTCTGTGTATGGCAATGGCAGCGCAATAGTGACTATTCTTACCATAAAACAACTGTTGCTCGTAGGACCAGAAACTGCATGTGTTTCAACTCCATTTAGGACTGGGAAACAAACGCTACCTTGCCTTACAAGAAACACACTCTGCTTTAGAGAAAAGAGCACTCTTCTACTCTACTGTGTTTCCTATAGGGCCAGAAGAGTGAGCTTGCTCAGAACAAAAGAACTGTGCTTCCTACACACGGGCCATATCTAGTTCAACTCTGCTTAGGAAACTGACAAGAACAGTAGCTCCTCTTCAGTCCGATACACTGTACTTGCTGGGAACAGACGCGAGTGCTATTTGCACTGTATATGGCAATGGGAGCGCAATAGTGACTTTCCTTACCAGAAAACAACTCTTGCTCGTAGGACCAGAAACTGCATGTGATTCAACTCCATTTAGGACTGGGAAACAAACGCTAGCTCGCCTTACAAGAAACACATCTGCTTTTGAGAAAAGAGCACTCTTCTACTCTATCTACTGTGTTTCCTATGGGGTCCAAACAGTGAGCTTGCTCAGAACAAAAGAACTGTGCTTCCTACACACATGGGCCATATCTAGTTCAACTCTGCTTAGGAAACTGAGAAGAACAGTAGCTCCTCTTCAGTCCAATACACTGTACTTGATGGGAACAGACGCGAGGGCTATTTGCACTGTGTAGGGAAATTGGAGCACAATAGTGACTCGTCTTACCAAAAACAACTCTTGCTCATAGGACAAAAAACTGCATGTGACTCAACTACATTTAGGACTGGGAAACAAACTCTAGCTCGCCTTACAAGAAACACACTATGCTTTTGAGAAAAGAACACTCTTCTACTCTATTGTGTTTCCCATAGGGCCAGAACAGTGAGCTTGCTCAGAACAAAAGAACTGTGCTTCCTACACACACGGGCCATATCTAGTTCAACTCTGCTTAGGAAACTGAGAAGAACAGTAGCTCCTCTTCAGTCCAATACACTGTACTTGCAAGGAACTGACAGGAGTGCTATTTGCACTGTCTATGGCAATGGGAGCGTAATAGTGGCTTTCCTTACCAGAAAACAACTCTTGCTCGTAGGACCAGAAAATGCATGTGATTCAACTCCATTTAGGACTGGGAAACAAACGCTAGCTCGCCTTACAAGAAACACAGTCTGCTTTTGAGAAAAGAGCACTCTTCTACTCTACTGTGTTTTCTATGGGGTGCAAACAGTGAGCTTGCTCAGAACAAAATAAATTGTGCTTCGTACACACACGGCCATATCTAGTTCAAGTCTGCGTAGGAACCTGACAAGAACAGTAGCTCCTCTTCAGTCCAATACACTGTACTTGCTGGCAACAGACGCCAGTGCTATTTGTCCTGTGTATGGCAATGGAGGCGCAATAGTGACTTTCCTTACCAGAAAACAACTCTTGCCAATAGTACCAGAAACTGCAAGGGATTCAACTCCATTTAGGACTGGGAAACAAATGCTAGCTCGCCTTACAAGAAACACACTCTGCTTTAGAGAAAGCAGCACTCTTCTAGTCTACTGTGTTTCCTATGTGGTCCAAACAGTGAGCTTGTTCAGAACAAAAGAACTGTGCTCCCTACACACAGGGACCATATGTAGTTCAACTCTGCTTAGGAACCTGACAAGAACAATAGCTCCTCTTCAGTCCAACATTGTACTTGCTGGGAACAGACGCGAGTGCTATTTGCACTGTGTATGGCAATGGCAGCGCAATAGTGACTTTCCTTACCAGAAAACAACTCTTGCTCATAGTACCAGGAACTGCATGTGATTCAACTCCATTCAGGACTAGGAAACAAACGCTAGCATGCCTTATAAGAAACACACTCTGCTTTAGAGAAAAGAGCACTCTTCTACTCTACTGTGTTTCCTATAGGGCCAGAACAGTGAGCTTCCTCAGAACATAAGAACTGAGCTTCCTACACACACGGGCCATATCTAGTTCAACTCTGCTTAGGAAACTGACAAGAACAGCAGCACCTCTTCAGTCCGATACACTCTACTTGCTGGGAACAGACGCCAGTGCTATTTGCACTGTGTATGGCAATGGGATTGCAATAGTGACTTTCCTTACCAAAAAACAACTCTTGCTCATAGGACCAGAAACTGCATGTGATTCAACTCCATTTAGGACTGGGAAACAAACGCTACCTCGCCTTACATGAAACACACTCTGCTTTTGAGAAAAGAGCATTCATCTACTCTACTGTGTTTCCCATAGGGCCAGAACGGTGAGCTTGCTCAGAACAAAAGAACTGTGCTTCCTACACACACGGGCCATATCTAGTTCAACTCTGCTTAGGAAACTGACAAGAACAATAGCTCCTCTTCAGTCCGATACACTGTACTTGCTGGGATCAAACGCGAGTGCTATTTGCACTGTGTATGGCAATGGGAGCACAATAGTGACTTTCCTTACCAGAAAACAACTCTTGCTCGTAGGACCAGAAACTGCATGTGATTCAATTCCATTTAGGACTGGGAAAAAAACGCTAGCTTGCCTTACAAGAAACACACTCTGCTTTTGAGAAAAGAGCACTCTTCTACTCTACTGTGTTTCCTATAGGGCCAGAACATTGAGCTTGCTCAGAACATAATAACTGTGCTTCCTACACACACGGGCCATATCTAGTTCAACTCTGCTTAGGAAACTGACAAGAACAGTAGACCTCTTCAGTCCGATACACTCTACTTGCTGGGAACAGACGCCAGTGCTATTTGCACTGTGTATGGCAATGGGATTGCAATAGTGACTTTCCTTACCAGAAAACAACTCTTGCTCATAGGACCAGAAACTGCATGTGATTCAACTCCATTTAGGACTGGGAAACAAACGCTAACTCGCCTTACAAGAAATACACTCTCCTTTAGAAAAAAGACCACTCTTCTACTCTACTGTGTTTCCCATAGGGCCAGAACGGTGAGCTTGCTCAGAACAAAAGAACTGTGCTTCCTACACACACGGGCCATATCTAGTTCAACTCTGCTTAGGAACCTGACAAGAACAGTAGCTCCTCTTCAGTCCAACACTGTACTTGCTGGGATCAGACGCGAGTGCTATTTGCACTGTGTATGGCAATGGGAGCACAATAGTGGCTCGTCTTACCAGAAAACAACTCTTCCTCGTAGGACAAAAAACTGCATGTGACTCAACTCCATTTAGCACTGGGAAACAAACGCTAGCTTGCCTTACAAGAAACATACTCTGCTTTTGAGAAAAGAGCACTCTTCTACTCTACTGTGTTTCCTTTAGGGCCAGAACAGTGAGCTTGCTCAGAACATAATAATTGTGCTTCCTACATACACGGGCCATATCTAGTTCAACTCTTCTTAGGAACCTGACACGAACAGTAGATCCCCTTTAGTCCAATACACTGTACTTGCTGGGAACAGATGACAGTGCTATTTGTCCTGTGTATGGCAATGGAAGCGCAATAGTGACTACTCTTACCATAAAAAAACTCTTGCTCGTAGGACCAGAAACTGCATGTGTTTCAACTCCATTTAGGACTGGTAAACAAACGCTAGCTCGCCTTACAAGAAATACACTCTCCTTTAGAGAAAAGACCACTCTTCTACTCTACTGTGTTTCCCATAGGGCCAGAACGGTGAGCTTGCTCAGAACAAAAGAACTGTGCTTCCTACACACACGGGCCATATCTAGTTCAACTCTGCTTAGGAACCTGACAAGAACAGTAGCTCCTCTTCAGTCCAACACTGTACTTGCTGGGATCAGACGCGAGTGCTATTTGCACTGTGTATGGCAATGGGAGCACAATAGGGACTTTCCTTACCAGAAAACAACTCTTGTTCGTAGGACCAGAAACTGCATGTGATTCAACTCCATTTAGGACTAGGAAACAAACGCTAGCTTGCCCTCAAGAAACACACTCTGCTTTAGAGAAAAGAGCACTCTTCTACTCTACTGTGTTTCCTATAGGGCCAGAACAGTGAGCTTGCTCAGAACATAAGAACTGAGCTTCCTACACACACAGGCCATATCTAGTTCAACTCTGCTTAGGAACCTGACAAGAACAGTAGATCCCCTGTAGCCCAATACACTGTACTTGCTGGGAACAGACGACAGTGCTATTTGTCCTGTGTATGGCAATGGAAGCGCAATAGTGACTACTCTTACCATAAAACAACTCTTGCTCGTAGGACCAGAAACTGCATGTGTTTCAACTCCATTTAGGACTGGTAAACAAACGCTAGCTCGCCTTACAAGAAATACACTCTCCTTTAGAGAAAAGAACACTCTTCTACTCTACTGTGTTTCCCATGGGGTCCAAACAGTGAGCTTGCTCAGAACAAAAGAACTGTGCGTCCTATACACATGGGCCATATCTAGTTCACCTCTGCTTAGGAAACTGAAAAGAACAGTAGATCCTATTCAGTCCAATACACTGTACTTGCTGGGAACAGACGCGAGTGCTATTTGCACTGTGTATGGCAATGGGAGCACAATAGTGACTCGTCTTACCAGAAAACAACTCTAGCTCATAGAACAAAAAACTGCATGTGATTCAACTCCATTTAGGACTGGGAAACAAACGCTAGCTGCCCTTACAAGAAACACACTCTGCTTTTGAGAAAGAGCACTCTTCTTCTCTACTGTGTTTCCTATGGGGTCTAAACAGTGAGCTTGCTCAGAACAAAAAAAATTGTGCTTCCTACACACACGGACATATCTAGTTCAAGTCTGCTTAGGAACCTGACAAGAACAGTAGATCCTCTTCCGTCCAATACACTGTACTTGCCGGCAACAGACGCCAGTGCTATTTGTCCTGTGTATGGCAATGGCAGCGCGATAGTGACTTTCCTTACCAGAAAACAACTCTTGCTCATAGTACCAGAAACTGCATGGGATTCAACTCCATTTAGGACTGGGAAACAAAGGCTAGCTCGCCTTACAAGAAACACACTCTGCTTTAGAGAAAGGAGCACTCTTCTAGTCTACTGTGTTTCCTATGGGGTCCAAACAGTGAGAGCTTGCTCAGAACAAAAGAACTGTGCTTCCTACACACACGGACCATATGTAGTACAACTCTGCTTAGGAAACTTACAAGAACAGTAGCTCCTCTTAAGCCCAACACTCTACTTGCTGGGAACAGACGCGAGTGCTATTTGGTCTGTGTATGGCAATGGAAGCGCAATAGTGACTTTCCTTACCAGAAAACAACTCTTGCTCGTAGGACCAGAAACTGCATGTGATTCAACTCCATTTAGTACTAGGAAACAAACGCTAGCTTGCCCTTTAAGAAACACACTCTGCTTTTGAGAAAAGAGCACTCTTCTACTCTACTGTGTTTCCTAAAGGGCCAGAACATTGAGCTTGCTCAGAACATAAGAACTGAGCTTCCTACACACACGAGCCATATCTAGTTCAACTCTGCTTAGGAAACTGACAAGAACAGTAGCTCCTCTTCAGTCCGATACACTGTACTTGCTGGGAACAGACGCCAGTGCTATTTGCACTGTGTATGGCAATGGGAATGCAATAGTGACTTTCCTTACCAGAAAACAACTCTTGCTCATAGGACCAGAAACTGCATGTGATTCAACTCCATTTAGGACTGGGAAACAAACGCTACCTCGCCTTATATGAATCACACTCTGCTTTTGAGAAAAGGGCATTCTTCTACTCTACTGTGTTTCCTATCAGGTCCGAACAATGAACTTGGTCAGAACAAAAGAACTGTGCTTCCTAAACACACGGACCATATCTAGTTCAACTCTGCTTAGGAAACTGAGAAGAACAGTAGCTCCTCTTCAGTCCAATACACTGTACTTGCTTTGAACAGACGTGAGTGCTATTTGCACTGTGTATGGCAATGGGAGCGCAATAGTGACTTTCCTTACCAGAAAACAACTCGTGCTCGTACGACCAGAAACTGCATGTGATTCAACTCCATTTAGGACTGGGAAACAAACGCTAGCTCGCCTTACAAGAAACACAGTCTGGTTTTGAGTAAAGAGCACTCTTCTACTCTACTGTGTTTCCTATGGGGTCCAAACAGTGAGCTTGCTCAGAACACAAAAAACTGTGCTTCCTACACACACGGCCATATCTAGTTCAAGTCTGCTTAGGAACCTGACAAGAACATTAGATCATTTTCAGTCCAATACACTGTACTTGCTGGCAACAGACGCCAGTGCTATTTGTCCTGTGTATGACAATGTTAGCGCAATAGTGACTTTCCTTACCAGAAAACAACTCTTGCTCATAGTACCAGAAACTGCATGGGATTCAACTCCATTTAGGACTGGGAAACAAACGCTAGCTCGCCTTACAAGAAACACACTCTGCTTTAGAGAAATGAGCACTCTTCTAGTCTACTGTGTTTCCTATGGGGTCCAAACAGTGAGCTTGCTCAGAACAAAAGAACTGTGCTTCCTACACACACGGACCATATGTAGTTCAACTCTGATTAGGAACCTGACAAGAACAGTATCTCCTCTTAAGTCCAAAACTGTATTTGCTGGGAACAGACAAGAGTGCTATTTGCAGTGTGTGTGGCAATGGGAGCGCAATAGTGACTTTCCTTACCAGAAAACAACTCTTGCTTGTAGGACCAGAAACTGCATTTGATTCAACTCCATTTAGGACTAAGAAACAAACGCTAGCTTTCCTTACAAGAAACACTCTGCTATAGAGAAAAGAGCACTCTTGTACTCTACTGTGTTTCCTATAGGGCCAGAACAGTGAGCTTGCTCAAAACATAAGAACTGAGCTTCCTACACACACGGGCCATATCTAGTTCAACTCTGCTTAGGAAACTGACAAGAACAGTAGCTCCTCTTCAGTCCAATACTCTGTACTTGCTGGGAACAGACGCCAGTGCTATTTGCACTGTGTATGGCAAAGGGAGTGCAATAGTGACTTTCCTCACCAGAAAACAACTCTTGCTCATAGGACCAGAAAGTGCATGTGATTCAACTCCATTTAGGACTGGGAAACAAACGCTACCTCGCCTTACATGAAACACACTCTGCTTTTGAGAAAAGAGCACTCTTCTACTCTACTGTGTTTCCTATGGTGTCCGAACAGTGAGCTTGCTCAGAACAAAAGAACTGTGCTTCCTACACACATGGGCAATATCTAGTGCACCTCTGCTTAGGAAACTGAAAAGAACAGTAGATCCTATTCAGTCGAATACACTGTACTTGCTGGGAACAGACGCGAGTGCTATTTGCACTGTGAACGGCAATGGGAGCACAATAGTGACTCGTCTTACCAGAAAACAACTCTTGCTTGTAGGACAAAAAACTGCATGTGACTCAACACCATTTAGGGCTGGGAAACAAACTCTTGCTCGCCTTACAAGAAACACACTCTGCTTTTGAGAAAAAAGCACTCTTGTACTCTACTGTGTTTCCCATAGGGCCAGAACGGTGAGCTTGCTCAGAACAAAGAACTGTGCTTCCTACACACACGGGCCATATCTAATTCAACTCTGCTTAGGAAACTGACAAGAACAGTAGATACCCTTTAGTCCAATACACTGTACTTGCTGGGAACAGACGCCAGTGCTATTTGTCCTGTGTATGGCAATGGCAGCGCAATAGTGACTATTCTGACCATAAAACAACTCTTGCTCGTAGGACCAGAAACTGCATGTGTTTCAACTCCATTTAGGACTGGGAAACAAACGCTAGCTCGCCTTACAAGAAACTGACTCTGCTTTAGAGAAAAGAGCACTCTTCTACTCTACTGTGTTTCCTATAGGGCCAGAACAGTGAGCTTGCTCAGAACAAAAGAACTGTGCTTCCTACACACGGGCCATATCTAGTTCAACTCTGCTTAGGAAACTCACAAGAACAGTAGCTCCTCTTCAGTCCGATACACTGTACTTGCTGAGAACAGACGCGAGTGCTATTTGCACTGTATATGGCAATGGGAGCACAATAGGGACTTTCCTTACCAGAAAACAACTCTTGCTCATAGGACCAGAAAGTGCTTGTGATTCAACTCCATTTAGGACTGGGAAACAAATGCTAGCTCGCCTTACATGAAACACACTCTGCTTTTGAGAAAGGAGCACTCTTCTACTCTACTGTCTTTCCTATGGGGTCCAAACAGTGAGCTTGTTCGGAACAAAAGAACTGTGCTTCCTACACACATGGGCCATATCTAGTTAAACTCTGCTTAGGAAACTGAAAAGAACAGTAGATCCTCTTCAGTCCAATACACTGTACTTGGTGGGAACAGACGCTCGTGCTATTTGCACTGTGTAGGGCAATTGGAGCACAATAGTGACTCGTCTTACCAGAAAACAACTCTTGCTCATGGGACAAAAAACTGCATGTGACTCAACGACATTTAGGACTGGGAAACAAACTCTAGCTCGCCTTACAAGTAACACACTCTGCTTTTGAGAAAGGCACACTCTTCTACTCTACTGTGTTTCCCACAGGGCTAGACGAATGAGCTTGCTCAGAACAAAAGAACTGTGCCTCCTACACACACGGGGCATATCTAGTTCAATACTGCTTAGGAAACTGAGAAGAACAGTAGCGCCTCTTCAGTCCAATACACTGTACTTGCCTGGAACAGACAGGAGTGCTATTTGCACTGTGTATGGCAATGGGAGCGCAAGAGTGACTTTCCTTACCAGAAAACAACTCTTGCTTGTAGGACCAGAAACTGCATGTGATTCAACTCCATTTAGGACTGGGAAACAAACGCTAGCTCGCCTTACAAGAAACAAAGTCTGCTTTTGAGAAAAGAGCACTCTTCTACTCTACTGTGTTTCCTATGGGGTCCAAACAGTGAGCTTGTTCAGAACAAAAAAAATTGTGCTTCCTACACACATGGCTATATCTAGTTCAAGTCTGCTTAGGAACCTGACAAGAACAGTAGCTCCTCTTCAGTCCAATACACTGTACTTGCTGGCAACAGACGCCAGTGCTATTTGTCCTGTGTATGGCAATGGCAGCGCAATAGTGACTTTCCTTACCAGAAAACAACTCTTGCTCACAGTACCAGAAACAGCATGGGATTCAACTCCATTTAGTACTGGGAAACAAACGCTAGCTTGCCTTACAAGAAACACACTCTGCTTTAGAGAAAGGAGCACTCTTCTAGTCTACTGTGTTTCCTATGGGGTCCAAACAGTGAGCTTGCTCAGAACAAAAGAACTGTGCTTCCTACACACACGGACCATATGTAGTTCAACTCTGATTAGGAACCTGACAAGAACAGTAGCTCCTCTTCAGTCCAACACTGTACTTGCTGGGAACAGTCGCGAGTGCTATTTGCACTGTGTATGGCAATGGGAGCGCAATTGTGACTTTACTTACCAGAAAACAACTCTTGTTCGTAGGACCAGAAACTGCATGTGATACAACTCCATTTAGGACTAGGAAACAAACGCTAGCTTGCTCTCAAGAAACACACTCTGCTTTAAAGAAAAGAGCACTCTTCTACTCTACTGTGTTTCCTATAGGGCCAGAACAGTGAGCTTGCTCAGAACATAAGAACTGAGCTTCCTACACACACGGGCCATATCTAGTTCAACTCTGCTTAGGAACCTGACAAGAACAGTAGATCCCCTTTAGTCCAATACACTGTACTTGCTGGGAACAGACGACAGTGCTATTTGTCCTGTGTATGGCAATGGAAGCGCAATAGTGACTACTCTTACCATAAAACAACTCTTGCTCGTAGGACCAAAACTGCATGTGTTTCAACTCCATTTAGGACTGGTAAACAAATGCTAGCTCGCCTTACAAGAAATACACTCTCCTTTAGAGAAAAGACCACTCTTCTACTCTACTGTGTTTCCTATGTGGTCCAAACAGTTAGCTTGCTCAGAACAAAAGAACTGTGCTTCCTACACACATGGGCCATATCTAGTTCACCTCTGCTTAGGAAACTGAAAAGAACAGTAGATCCTATTCAGTCCAATACACTGTACTTGCTGGGAACAGACGCTTGTGCTATTTGCACTGTGTATGGCAATGGGAGCACAATAGTGAAACGTCTTACCAGAAAACAACTCTAGCTCATAGGACAAAAAACTGCATGTGATTCAACTCCATTTAGGACTGGGAAACAAACGCTAGCTCGCCTTACAAGAAACACACTCTGCTTTTGAGAAAAGAGCACTCTTCTACTATACTGTGTTTCCTATAGGGCCAGAACAGTGAGCTTACTCAGAACATAATAACTGTGCTTCCTACACACACGGGCCATATCTAGTTCAACTCTGCTTAGGAACCTGACAAGAACAGTAGATCCCCTTTAGTCCAATAAACTGTACTTGCTGAGAACAGACGCCAGTGCTATTTGTCCTGTGTATGGCAATGGCAGCACAATAGTGACTATTCTTACCATAAAAAAAACTCTTGCTCGTAGGACCAGAAATTGCATGTGTTTCAACTCCATTTAGGACTGGGAAACAAACGCTAGCTCGCCTTACAAGAAACACACTCTGCTTTAGAGAAAAGAGCACTCTTCTACTCTACTGTGTTTCCTATAGGGCCAGAACAGTGAGCTTGCTCAGAACAAAAGAACTGTGCTTCCTACACACGGGCCATATCTAGTTCAACTCTGCTTAGGAAACTGACAAGAACAGTAGCTCCTCTTCAGTCCGATACACTGTACTTGCTGGGAACAGACGCGAATGCTATTTGCACTGTATATGGCAATGGGAGTGCAATAGTGACTTTCCTTACCAGAAAACAACTCTTGCACGTAGGACCAGAAAGTGCATGTGATTCAACCCTATTTAGGACTGCGAAACAAATGCTAGCTCGCCTTACATGAAACACACTCTGCTTTTGAGAAAAGAGCACTCTTCTACTCTACTGTGTTTCCTATGGGGTCCAAACAGTGAGCTTGCTCAGAACAAAAGAACTGTGCTTCCTACACACATGGGCCATATCTAGTTCAACTCTGCTTAGGAAACTGAGAAGAACAGTAGCTCCTCTTCAGTCCAATACACTGTACTTGCTAGGAACAGACGGGAGTGCTATTTGCACTGTTTATGGCAATGGGAGCGCAATAGTGACTTTCCTTACCAGAAAACAACTCTTGCTCGTAGGACCAGAAACTGCATGTGATTCAACTCCATTTAGGACTGGGAAACAAACGCTAGCTCGCCTTACAAGAAACACAGTCGGCTTTTGAGAAAAGAGCACTCTTCTACTCTACTGTGTTTCCTATGGGGTCCAAACAGTGAGCTTGCTCAGAACAAATGAACTGTGCTTCCTACACACACGGACCATATGTAGTTCAACTCTGATTAGGAACCTGACAAGAACAGTAGCTCCTCTTCAGTCCAACACTGTACTTGCTGGGAACGGACAAGAGTGCTATTTGCAGTGTGTGTGGCAATGGGAGTGCAATAGTGACTTTCCTTACCAGAAAACAACTCTTGCTTGTAGGACCAGAAACTGCATTTTATTCAACTCCATTTAGGACTAAGAAACAAACGCTAGCTTGCCTTACAAGAAACACACTCTGCTATAGAGAAAAAAGCACTCTTGTACTCTACTGTGTTTCCTATAGGGCCAGAACAGTGAGCTTGCTCAGAACAAAAGAACTGTGCTTCCTACACGCACGGAACATATGTAGTTCAACTCTGATTAGGAACCTGACAAGAACAGTAGCCCCTCTACAGTCCAACACTGTTCTTGCTGGGAACAGACGCGAGTGCTATTTGCACTGTGTATGGCAATGGGAGCGCAATTGTGACTTTACTTACCAGAAAACAACTCTTGTTCGTAGGACCAGAAACTGCATGTGATACAACTCCATTTAGGACTAGGAAACAAACGCTAGCTTGCTCTCAAGAAACACACTCTGCTTTAAAGAAAAGAGCACTCTTCTACTCTACTGTGTTTCCTATAGGGCCAGAACAGTGAGCTTGCTCAGAACATAAGAACTGAGCTTCCTACACACACGGGCCATATCTAGTTCAACTCTTCTTAGGAACCTGACAAGAACAGTAGATCCCCTTTAGTCCAATACACTGTACTTGCTGGGAACAGACGACAATGCTATTTGTCCTGTGTATGGCAATGGAAGCGCAATAGTGACTACTCTTACCATAAAACAACTCTTGCTCGTAGGATCAAAACTGCATGTGTTTCAACTCCATTTAGGACTGGTAAACAAATGCTAGCTCGCCTTACAAGAAATACACTCTCCTTTAGAGAAAAGACCACTCTTCTACTCTACTGTGTTTCCTATGGGGTCCAAACAGTTAGCTTGCTCAGAACAAAAGAACTGTGCTTCCTACACACATGGGCCATATCTAGTTCACCTCTGCTTAGGAAACTGAAAAGAACAGTAGATCCTATTCAGTCCAATACACTGTACTTGCTGGGAACAGACGCGAGTGCTATTTGCACTGTGTATGGCAATGGGAGCACAATAGTGACTCGTCTTACCAGAAAACAACTCTAGCTCATAGGACAAAAAACTGCATGTGATTCAACTCCATTTAGGACTGGGAAACAAACGCTAGCTCGCCTTACAAGAAACACACTCTGCTTTTGAGAAAAGAGCACTCTTCTACTATACTGTGTTTCCTATAGGGCCAGAACAGTGAGCTTACTCAGAACATAATAACTGTGCTTCCTACACACACGGGCCATATCTAGTTCAACTCTGCTTAGGAACCTGACAAGAACAGTAGATCCCCTTTAGTCCAATACACTGTACTTGCTGAGAACAGACGCCAGTGCTATTTGTCCTGTGTATGGCAATGGCAGCACAATAGTGACTATTCTTACCATAAAAAAAACTCTTGCTCGTAGGACCAGAAATTGCATGTGCTTCAACTCCATTTAGGACTGGGAAACAAACGCTAGCTCGCCTTACAAGAAACACACTCTGCTTTAGAGAAAGGAGCACTATTCTACTCTACTGTGTTTCCTATAGGGCCAGAACAGTGAGCTTGCTCAGAACAAAAGAACTGTGCTTCCTACACACGGGCCATATCTAGTTCAACTCTGCTTAGGAAACTGACAAGAACAGTAGCTCCTCTTCAGTCCGATACACTGTACTTGCTGGGAACAGACGCGAGTGCTATTTGCACTGTATATGGCAATGGGAGTGCAATAGTGACTTTCCTTACCAGAAAACAACTCTTGCACGTAGGACCAGAAAGTGCATGTGATTCAACCCTATTTAGGACTGGGAAACAAATGCTAGCTCGCCTTACATGAAACACACTCTGCTTTTGAGAAAAGAGCACTCTTCTACTCTACTGTGTTTCCTACGGGGTCCTAACAGTGAGCTTGCTCAGAACAAAAGAACTGTGCTTCCTACACACACGGGTCATATCTAGTTCAACTCTGCTTAGGAAACTGACAAGAACAGTAGCTCCTCTTCAGTCCAATACACTGTACTTGCGGGGAACAGACGCCAGTGCTATTTGCACTGTGTATGGCATTTGGAGCACAATAGTTACTCGTCTTACCAGAAAACAAATCTTGCTCGTAGGACAAAAAACTGCATGTGACTCAACTCCATTTAGGACTGGGAAACAAACGCTAGCTCGCCTTCCAAGAAAGACACTCTGCTTTTGAGAAAAGAGCACTCTTCAATTCTACTGTGTTTCCTTTGTGTTCCCAACAGTGAGCTTGCTCAGAAAAAAAAACTGTGCTTCCTACACCCACGGGCCATATCTAGTTCAACTCTGCTTAGGAAACTGACAAGAACAGTAGCTCGTCTTCAGTCCAAAACACTATACTTGCTGGGAACAGACGCCAGTGCTATTTGCACTGTGTATGGCAATGGGATCGCAATAGTGACTTTCATTTCCAGAAAACAACTCTTGCTCGTAGGATCAGAAACTGCATGTGATTCAACTCCATTTAGGACTGGGAAACAAATGCTAGCTCGCATTACAAGAAACACACTCTGCTTTAGAGAAAGGAGCACTCTTCTACTCTACTGTGTTACCTATGGGGTCCGAACAGTGAGCTTGCTCAGAACAAAAAAACTGTGATTCCTACACACACGGCCACATCTAGTTCAAATCTGCTTATAAACCTGAAAAGAACAGTAGCTCCTATTCAGTCCAATATACTGTACTTGCTGGGAACAGACGCGAGTGCTATTTGTAATGTGTATGGCAATGGGAGTGCAATAGTGACTTTCTTTCCCAGAAAACAACTCTTGCTCATAGGACCAGAAACTGCATGGGATTCAACTCCATTTAGGACTAGGAAACAAACACGAGCTCGCCTTACAAGAAACACACTCTGCTTTAGAGAAAAGAGCACTCTTCTACTCTACTGTGTTTCCTACAGGGCCAGAACAGTGAGCTTGCTCAGAACAAGAGAACTGTGCTTCCTACACACACAGGCCATATCTCGTTCAACTCTGCTTAGGAAACTGACAAGAACAGTAGCTCCTCTTCAGTCCAATACACTGTACTTGCTGGAACAGACGTGAGTGCTATTTGCACTGTGTATGGCAATGGGAGCGCAATAGTGACTTTCCTTACCAGAATACAACCCTTGCTCGTAGGAACAGAAACTGCATGTGATTCAACTCCATTTAGGACTGGGAAACAAACGCTAGCTCGCCTTACAAGAAACACACTCTGCTTTTGAGAAAAGAGCACTCTTCTACTCTACTGTGTTTCGTATAGGGCTAGAACAGTGAGCTTGCTCAGAACAAAAGAACTGTGCTTCCTTCACACGGGATATATCTAGTTCAACTCTGCTTAGGAAACTGACAAGAACAGTAGCTCCTCTTCAGTCCAATACACGTACTTGCTGGGAACAGACGCCAGTGCTATTTGCACTGTGGATGGCAATGGGTACGCAACAGTGACTTTCCTTACCAGAAAACAACTCTTGCTCGTAGGACCAGAAACTCCATGGGATTCAACTCCATTTAGGACTGGGAAACAAACTTTAGCTCGCCTTACAAGAAACACACTCTGCTTTGAGAAAACAGCACTCTTCTACTCTACTGTGTTTCCTACGGGGTCCGAACAGTGAGCTTGCTCAGAACAAAAGAACTGTGCTTCCTACACACATGGCCATATCTAGTTCAATTCTGCTTAGGAAACTGACAACAACAGTAGATCCTCTTCAGTCCAATACACTGTACATGCTGGAAACATACGCCAGTGCTATTTGCCCTGTGTATGACAATGGGAGCACAATAGTGACTCTTCTTACCAGAAAACAACTCTTGCTTGTAGGACCAGAACCTGCATGGGATTCAACTCCATTTAGTACTGGGAAACAAACGGGAGCTCGCCTTACAAGAAACACACTCTGCTCTTGAGAAAAGACCACTCTTCTACTCTACTGTGTTTCCTATACGGCCAGAACAGTGAGCTTGCTCAGAACAAAAGAACTGTGCTTCCTCCACACACGGGCCATATATAGTTCAACTCTGCTTTGGAAACTGACAAGAACAGTAGGTCCTATTCAGTCCAATACACTGTACTTGCTGGGAACAGACGCCAGTGCTATTTGCACTGTGTATGGCAATGGGAGCGCAATAGTGACTTTCCTTACCAGAAAACAACTCTTGCTCGTAGGACCAGAAACTGCATGTGATTCAACTCCATTTAGGACTAGGAAATAAACGCTAGCTCGCCTTACAAGAAACACACTCTGCTTTTCATAAAAGAGCACTCTTCTTCTCTACTGTGTTTCCTATGGGGTCCAAACAGTGAGCTTGCTCGGAAAAAAAGAACTGTGCTTTCTACACACAGGGCCATATCTCGTTCTACTCTGCTTAGGAAACTGTTAAGAACAGTAGCTCCTCCTCAGTCCGATACACTGTACTTGCTGGGAATAGACGCGAGTGCTATTTGCACTGTGTATGGCAATGGGAGAGCAATAGTGACTTCCTTACCAGAAAACAACTCTTGCTCGTAGGACCAGAAACTGCATGTCATTCAACTCCATTTAGGACTGGGAAACAAATGCTAGCTCGCCTTACAAGAAACACACTCTGCTTTTGAGAAAAGAGCACTGTTGTACTCTCCTGTGTTTCCTATAGGGCTAGAACAGTGAGCTTGCTCAGAACAAAAGAACTGTGCTTCCTACACACGGACCATATCTAGTTCAACTCTGCTTAGGAAACTGAAAAGAACAGTAGCTCCTATTCAGTCCAATACACGTACTTGCTGGGAACAGACGCGAGTGCTATTTGCACTGTGTATGGCAATTGGAGCGTAATAGTGACTCTTCTTACCACAAAACAACTCTTGCTCGTAGGTCCAAAAATTGCATGTGATTCAACTCCATTTAGGACTGGGAAACAAACGCGAGCTCGCCTTACAAGAAACACACTCTGTTTTAGAGAAAAGAGCACTCTTCTACTCTACTGTGTTTCCTATAGTGCCAGAACAGTGAGCTTGCTCAGAAAATAAGAACTGTGCTTCCTAGACACACGGGCCATATCTCGTTCAACTCTGCTTAGGAAACTGACAAGACCAGTAGCTCCTCCTCTGTCCGATACATTGTACTTGCTGGGAACAGACGCGAGTGCTATTTGCACTGTGTATGGCAATGGGAACGCAATAGTGACTTTCCTTACCAGAAAACAACTCTTGCTCGTAGGACCAGAAACTGCATGGGATTCAACTCCATTTAGGACTGGGAAACAAACGGTGGCTCGCCTTACAAGAAACACACTCTGCTTTTGAGGAAAGAGCACTCTTCTACTCTACTGTGTTTCCTAAGGGGTCCAAACAGTGAGCTTGCTCAGAACAAAAGAAATGTGCTTCCTACACACGGCCATATCTCGTTCAATTCTGCTTAGGAAACTGACAACAACAGTAGATCATCTTCAGTCCCATACAATGTACATGCTGGGAACATACGCCAGTGCTATTTGCCCTGTGTATGACAATGGGAGAACAATAGTGACTCTTCTTACCAGAAAACAAGTCTTGCTCATAGGACCAGTAACTGCATGTGATTCAACTCCATTTAGGACTGAAAAACAAACTCTGGCTCGCCTTACAAGAAACACACTCTGCTTTAGAGAAAATTGCACTCTTCTACTCTACTGTGTTTCCTATAGGGCCAGAACAGTGAGCTTGCACAGAACAAAAGAACTGTGCTTCCTACACACACGGGCCATATGTAGTTCAACTCTGCTTAGGAAACTGACAAGAACAGTAGCTCCTCTTCAGTCCAAAACACTATACTTGCTGGGAACAGACGGGAGTGCTATTTGCACTGTGTATGGCAATGGGAGCGCAATAGTGACTTTCCTTACCAGAAATCAACTCTTGCTCGTAGGATCAGAAACTGCATGTGATTCAACTCCATTTAGGACTGGGAAACAAATGCTAGCTCGCCTTACAAGAAACACACTCTGCTTTAGAGAAAAGAGCACTCTTCTACTCTACTGTGTTTCTTATGGGGTCCGAACAGTGAGCTTGTTCAGAACAAAAAAACTGTGCTTCCTACACACACGGACATATCTAATTCAAATCTGCTTATAAACCTGACAAGAACAGTAGGTCCTCTTCAGTCCAATACACTGTACTTGCTAGGGACAGACGCCATTGCTATTTGTCCTATGTATGGCAATGGCAGCACAATAGTGACTCTTCTTACCACAAAACAACTCTTGCTCATAGGACCAGAAACTGCATGTGATTCAACTCCATTTAGGACTGGGAAACAAACGATAGCTCGCCTTACAAGAAACACACTCTGCTTTTGAGAAAAAAGCACTCTTCTACTCTACTGTGTTTCTATGTGGTCCGAACAGTGAGCATGCTCAGAACAAAAAACTGTGCTTCCTACACACACGGACCCTATCTAGTTCAACTCTGCTTAGGAAACTGATAAGAACAGTAGCTCCTATTCAGTCCAATACACTGTACTTGCTGGGAACAGACGCGAGTGCTATTTGAACTGTGTATGGCAAAGGGAGCACAATAGTGACTTTCCTTACCAGAAAACAACCCTTGCTAGTAGGACCATAAACTGCATGTGATTCAACTCCATATAGGACTGGGAAACAAACACTAGCTCGCCTTACAAGAAACACACTCTGCTTTTGAGAAAAGAGCACTGTTCTATTCTACTGTGTTTCCTATGGGGTCAGAACAGTGAGCTTGCTCAGAACAAAAGAACTGTGCTTCTTACACACATAGATCATATCTAGTTCAACTCTGCTTAGGAAACTGACAAGAACAGTAGCGCCTATTCAGTCCAATACACTGTACTTGCTGGGAACAGACGCGAGTGCTATTTGCACTTTGTATGGCATTTGGAGCGCAATAGTGACTCTTTTTACCAGAAAACAACTCTTGCTCGTAGGAACAAAAACTGCATGTGACTCAACTCCATTTAGGACTGGGAAACAAACGGGAGCTCGCCTTAGAGGAAACACACTCTGCTTTAGAGAAAAGAGCACTCATCTACTCTACTGTGTTTCCTATAGGGCCAGAACAGTGAGCTTGCTCACAACAAGAGAACTGTGCTTCCTACACACACGGGCCATATCTAGTTCAACTCCGCTTAGGAAACTGACAAGAACAGTACCACCTCTTCTGTCCAATACACTTTACTTGCTGGGAACAGACGCCAGTGCTATTTGCACTGTGTATGGCAAAGGAAGCGCAAGAGTGACTCTTCTTACAGGAAACAACTCTTGCTCGTAGGAACAGAAACTGCTTGGGATTCAACTCCATTTAGGACTGGGAAACATACGCTAGCTCGCCTTACAAGAAACACACTCTGCTTTTGAGAAAAGAGCACTCTTCTACTCTACTGTGTTTCCTACGGGTCCAAACAGTGAGCTTGCTCAGAACAAAAGAACTGTGCTTCCTACACACACGGCCATACCTAGTTCAATTCTGCTTAGGAAACTGACAACAACAGTAGATCCTCTTCAGTCCAATGCACTGTACATGCTGGAAACAGACGCCAGTGCTATTTGTCCTGTGTATGGCAATGGCAGCGCAATAGTGACTCTTCTTACCATAAAACAACTCTTGCTCGTAGGACCAGAAACTGCATGTGATTCAAATCCATTTAGGACTGGGAAACAAACGATAGCTCGCCTTACAAGAAACACACTCTGCTTTTGAGAAAAAAGCACTCTTCTACTCTACTGTGTTTCCTATGGGGTCCAAAGAGTGAGCATGCTCAGAAAAAAAAACTGTGCTTCCTACACACACGGACCCTATCTAGTTCAACTCTGCTTAGGAAACTGACAACAACAGTAGCTCCTATTCAGTCCAATACACTGTACTTGCTGGGAACAGACGCGAGTGCTATTAGTAATGTGTATGGCAATGGGAGTGCAATAGTGACTTTCCTTACCAGAAAACAACTCTTGCTGGTAGGACCAGAAACTGCATGTGATTCAACTCCACTTAGGACTGGGAAACAAACGCTAGCTCACCTTTCAAGAAACACGCTCTGCTTTTGAGAAAAGGGCACACTTCTACTCTACTGTGTTTCCTATGGTGTCCGAACAGTGAGCTTGCTCAGTACAAAAGAACTGTGCTTCCTACACACACGGGCCATATATAGTTCAACTCTGCTTAGGAAACTGACCAGAACAGTAGCTCCTCTTCAGTCCAATACACTGTACTTCCTGGGAACAGACGCGAGTGCTATTTGTACTGTGTATGGCAATGGGAGCGCAATAGTGACTTTCCTCACCAGAAAACAATGATGCTCGTAGGACCAAAAACTGCATGTGATTCAACTCCATTTAGGACTGGGAAACAAACGCTAGCACGCCTTACAAGAAACACACTCTCCTTTTGAGAAAAGAGCACTCATCTACTCTTCTGTGTTTCCTATAGGGCCAGTACAGCGAGCTTGCTCAGAACAAAAGAAGTGTGCTTCCTACACACATGGCCATACCCAGTTCAATTCTGCTTAGGAAACTGAAAAGAACAGTAGCTCCTCTTCAGTCCAATACACTCGACATGCTGGGAACAGACGCCAGTGCTATTTGCCCTGTGTATGACAATGGGAGCACAATAGTGTCTCTTCTTACCAGAAAACAACTCTTGCTCTTAGGACCAGAAACTGCATGGGATTCAACTCCATTTAGGACTGGGAAACAAACGCTACCTCGCCTTACAAGAAACACACTAGGCTTTTGAGAAAAGAGCACTCTTCTACTCTACTGTGTTTCCCATAGGGCCAGAACAGTGAGCTTGCTCAGAACAAAAGAACTGTCTTCCTACACACACGGGCCATATCTATTTCAACTCTGCTTAGGAACTGACAAGAACAGTAGCTCCTCTTCAGTCCAATACACTGTACTTGCTGGGAATAGACGCGAGTGCTATTTGCACTTTGTATGGAAATGGGAGCGCAATAGTGACTTTCCTTACCAGAAAACAACTCTTGCTCATTGGACCAAAAACTGCATGGGATTCAACTCCATTTAGGACTGGGAAACAAACGCTAGCTCGCCTTACAAGAAACACACTCTGCTTTAGAGAAAAGAGCACTCTTCTACTCTGCTGTGTTTCCTATGGGGTCCAAACAGTGAGCTTGCTCAGAACAAAAGAACTGTGCTTCCTACACACATGGCCATAACTAGATCAATTCTGCTTAAGAAACTGACAAGAACAGTAGATACTCTTCAGTCCAATACACTGTACATGCTGGGAACCGACACCAGTGCTATTTGCCCTGTGTATGACAATGGGAGTGCAATAGTAACAATTCTTACCATGAAAAAATTCTTGCTAATAGGACCAAAAACTGCAAGTGACTCAACTTTATTTAGGACTGGGAAACAAACGTTAGCTTGCCTTACAAGAAACACACTCTGCTTTTGAGAAAAGAGCACTCCTCTACTCTACTGTGTTTCCCATGGGTTCCGAACAGTGAGCTTGCTCAGAACAAAAGAACTGTGCTTCCTACACACAGGGGCCATATCTAGTTCAACTATGCTTAGGAAACTGACAAGAACAGTAGCTCCTCTTCAGTCCAATACACTGTACTTGCTGGGAAGAGACGCGAGTGCTATTTGCACTGTGTATGGCAATGGGAGCGCTATAGTGACTTTCCTTACCAGAAAACAACTCTTGCTCGTAAGACCAAAAACTGCATGTGATTCAACTCCATTTAGGACTGGGAAACAAATGCTAGCTCGCCTTACAGGAAACACACTCTGCTTTTGAGAAAAGGGCACTCTTCTACTCTACTGTGTTTCCTATGGGGTCCGAACAGTGAGCTTGATCAGAACAAAATAACTGTGCTTCCTACACACCGGGGCCATATCTAGTTCAACTCTGCTTAGGAAACTGTCAAGAACAGTAGCTCCTCCTCAGTCCGATACACTGTACATGCTGGGAACAGACGCGAGTGCTATTTGCACTGTGTATGGCAATGGGAGCTCAATAGTGACTCTTCTTACCAGAAAACAACTCTTGCTCGTAGGACCAGAAACTGCATGTGATTCAACTCCATTTCTGACTGGAAAGCAAATGCTAGCTTGCCTTACAAGAAACACTCTCTGCTTTAGAGAAAACGGCACTCTTCTACTCTACTGTGTTTCCTATGGGATCCGAACAGTGAGCTTGCTCAGAACAAAAGTACTGTGCTTCCTACACACACGGCCATATCTAGTTCAACTCTGCTTAGGAACCTGACAAGAACAGTAGCTCCTCTTCAGTCCAATACACTGTACTTGCTTAGAACAGACGCGAGTGCTATTTGCACTGTGTATGACAATGGGAGCTCAATAGTGACTTTCCTTACCAGAAAACAACTCTTGCTCGTAGGACGGAAAACTGCATGTGATTCAACTCCATTTAGAACTTGGAAATAAACGCAAGCTCGCCTTACAAGAAACAGACTCTGATTTTGAGAAAACGGCACTCTTCTACTCTACTGTGTTTCCTATGTGGCCAGAACATTGAGCTTGCTCAGAACAAAAGAACTGTGCTTCCTACACACACACGACCATATCTAGATCAATTCTGCTTAAGAAACTGACAAGAACAGTAGATACTCTTCAGTCCAATACACTGTACATGCTGGGAACCGACACCAGTGCTATTTGCCCTGTGTATGACAATAGGAGTGCAATAGTGACAATTCTTACCATAAAACAACTCTTGCTCGTAGGACCAAAAACTGCAAGTGACTCAACTTTATTTAGGACTGGGAAACAAACGTTAGCTTGCCTTACAAGAAACAGACTCTGATTTTGAGAAAACGGCACTCTTCTTCTCTACCGTGTTTCCTTTGGGGTCCGAACAATGAGCTTGCTCAGAACAAAAGAACTCTGCTTCCTACACATGGGCCATATCTAGTTCAACTCTTTTTAGGAAACTGAGATGAACAGTAGCTGCTCTTCAGTCCAATACACTGTACTTGGTGGGAAGAGACGCGAGTGCTATTTGCACTGTGTATGGCAATGGGAGCTCAATAGTGACTTTTTTTACCAGAAAACAACTCTTGCTCGTAGGACCAGAAACTCCATGGGATTCAACTCCATTTAGGACTGGGAAACAAACGCTAGCTCGCCTTACAAGAAACACACTCTGCTTTTGAGAAAAGAGCACTCTTCTACTCTACTGTGTTTCCTATGTGGCCAGAACAGTGAGCTTGCTCAGAACAAAAGAACTGTGCTTCCTACACACACGGCCATATCTAGATCAATTCTGCTTAAGAAACTGACAAGAACAGTAGATACTCTTCAGTCCAATACACTGTACATGCTGGGAACCGACACCAGTGCTATTTGCCCTGTGTATGACAATGGGAGTGCAATAGTGACAATTCTTACCATAAAACAACTCTTGCTCGTAGGACCAAAAACTGCAAGTGACTCAACTTTATTTAGGACTGGGTAACAAACGTTAGCTTGCCTTACAAGAAACACACTCTGCTTTTGAGAAAAGAGCACTCCTCTACTCTACTGTGTTTCCCATGGATTCCGAAGAGTGAGCTTGCTCAGAACAAAAGAACTGTGCTTCCTACACACACGGGCCATATCTAGTTCAACTCTGCTTAGGAAACTGACAAGAAGAGTAGCTCCTCTTCAGTCCAATACACTCTACTTGCTGGAAACAGACGGTAGTGCTATTTGCACTGTGTATGGCAATGGGAGCTCAATAGTGACTTTCCTTACCAGAAAACAACTCTTGCTCATAGGACCAGAAACTGCATGTGATTCAACTCCATTTAGAACTGGGAAATAAACGCTAGCTCACCTTACAAAAACACACTCTGTTTTGAGAAAAGAGCACTCTTCTACTCTACTGTGTTTCCTATAGTGCCAGAACAGAGAGCTTGCTCAGAACAAAAGAACTGTGCTTCCTATACCCATGGCCATATCTAGTTCAATTCTGTTTAGGAAATTGACAAGAACAGTAGATCCTCTTCAGTCCAATACACTGTACATGCTGGGAACAGACGCCAGTGCTATTTGCCCTGTGTATGACAATGGGAGCACAATAGTGTCTCTATTTACCAGAAAACAACTCTTACTCGTAGGAACAGAAACTGCGTGGGATTCAACTCCATTTAGGACTGGGAAACAAACAATACTACGCCTTACAAGAAACACACTCTGCTTTTGAGAAAAGAGCACTCTTCTACTCTGCTGTGTTTCCAATAGTGCCAGTAGAGTGAGCTTGCTCAGAACAAAAGAACCTTGCTTCCTTCACACACGGGCCATATCTAGTTCAGTGCTGCTTAGGAAACTGACAAGAACAGTAGCTCCTCTTCAGTCCAATACACTGTACTTGCTGGGAACAGACACGAGTGCTATTTGCACTGTGTATGGCAATGGGAGCGCAATAGTGACTTTCCTTACCAGAAAACAACTCTTGCTCGCAGGACCAAAAACTGCATGTGATTCAACTCCATTTAGGACTGGGAAACAAACGCTAGCTTGCCTTACAGGAAACACACTCTGCTTTTGAGAAAAGAGCACTCTTCTACTCTACTGAGTTTCCTATGGTTTCCAAACATTGAGCTTGCTCAGAACAAAAGTACTGTGCTTCCTATACACAAGGCCATATCTAGTTCAACTCTGCTTAGGAAACTGACAAGAAAAGTAGCTCCTCTTCAGTACAGTACACTGTACTTGCTGGGAACAGACGCGAGTGCTATTTGCACTGTGTACAGCAATGGGAGCACAATAGTGTCTCTCCTTACCAGAAAACAACTCTTGCTCATAGGACCAGAAATTGCATGTGATTCAACTCCACTTAGGACTGGGAAACAAACGCTAGCTCGCCTTACAAGAAACACACTCTGCTTTTGAGAAAAGAGCACTCTTCTACTGTACTGTGTTTCCTATGGGGTCCAAAGAGTGAGCATGCTCAGAACAAAAAACTGTGCTTCCTACACACACGGACCCTATCTAGTTCAACTCTGCTTAGGAAACTGAAAACAACAGTAGCTCCTATTCAGTCCAATACACTGTACTTGCTGGGAACAGACGCGAGTGCTATCAGTAATGTGTATGACAATGGGAGTGCAATAGTGACTTTCCTTACCAGAAAACAACTCTTGCTTGTATGACCAAAAACTGCATGTGATACAACTCCATTTAGGACTGGGAAACAAATGTTAGGTCACCTTACAAGAAACACACTCTGCTTTTGAGAAAAGAGCACTCTTCTACTCTACTGTGTTTCCTATATGGCCAGAACAGTGAGCTTGCTCAGAACAAAAGAGGTGTGCTTCCTACACACACGGCCATTTCTAGTTCAACTCTGCTTTGGAAACTGTCAAGAACAGTAGCTCCTCTTCAGTCCAATACACTGTACTTGCTGGGAACAGACGCGAGTGCTATTTGCACTGTGTATGGCAATGGGAGCTCAATAGTGACTTTCCTTACCAGAAAACAACTCTTGCTCGTAGGACTGAAAACTGCATGTGATTCAACTCCATTTAGAACTTGGAAATAAACGCAAGCTCGCCTTACAAGAAACAGACTCTGATTTTGAGAAAACGGCACTCTTCTACTCTACTGTGTTTCCTTTGGGGTCCGAAAAATGAGCTTGCTCAGAACAAAAGAACTTTGCTTCCTACACACACGGGCCATATCTAGTTCAACTCTTTTTAGGAAACTTAGAAGAACAGTTGATTCTCTTCAGTCCAATACACTGTACTTGCTGGGAACAGACGCCAGTGCTATTTGCACTGTGTATGGCAATTGGAGCACAATAGTGACTTTCCTTACCAGAAAACAACTCTTGCTCCTAGGACCAAAAACTGCATGTGATTCAACTCCATTTAGGACTGGGAAACAAACGCTAGCTTGCCTTACAGGAAACACACTCTGCTTTTGAGAAAAGAGCACTCTTCTACTCTACTGTGTTTCCTATGTGGCCAGAACATTGAGCTTGCTCAGAACAAAAGAACTGTGCTTCCTACACACACACGACCATATCTAGATCAATTCTGCTTAAGAAACTGACAAGAACAGTAGATACTCTTCAGTCCAATACACTGTACATGCTGGGAACCGACACCAGTGCTATTTGCCCTGTGTATGACAATAGGAGTGCAATAGTGACAATTCTTACCATAAAACAACTCTTGCTCGTAGGACCAAAAACTGCAAGTGACTCAACTTTATTTAGGACTGGGAAACAAACGTTAGCTTGCCTTACAAGAAACACACTCTGCTTTTGAGAAAAGGGCACTCTTCTACTCTACTGTGTTTCTTAAGTGTTTCGAACAGTGAGCTTGCTCAGAACAAAAGAACTGTGCTTCCTACACACACGGGCCATATCTAGTTCAACTCTGCTTAGGTAACTGACAAGAAAAGTAGCTCCTCTTCAGTACAATACAGTGTACATGCTGGGAACAGACGCCAGTGCTATTTGCCCTGTGTATGACAATGGGAGCACAATAGTGTCTCTTCTTACCAGAAAACAACTCTTGCTCGTAGGACCAGAAACTGCATGGGATTCAACTCCATTTAGGTCTGGGAAGAAAACGCTAGCTCGCCTTACAAGAAACACGCTCTGCTTTTGAGAAAAGGGCACACATCTACTCTACTGTGTTTCCTATGGGGTCCGAACAGTGAGCTTGCTCAGAAAAAAAGAACTGTGCTTCCTACACACACGGCCCATATCTAGTTCAACTCTGCTTAGGAAACTGTCAAGAACAGTAGCTCCTTTTCAGTCCAATACACTGTACTTGCTGGGAACAGACGCTAGTGCTATTTGCACTGTGTATGGCAATTGGAGCACAATAGTGACTCGTCTTACCAGAAAACAAATCTTGCTCCTAGGACAAAAAACTGCATGTGATTCAACTCCATTTAGAACTGGGAAATAAACGCTAGCTTGCCTTACAAGAAACAGACTCTGATTTTGAGAAAACGGCACTCTTCTTCTCTACCGTGTTTCCTTTGGGGTCCGAACAATGAGCTTGCTCAGAACAAAAGAACTCTGCTTCCTACACATGGGCCATATCTAGTTCAACTCTTTTTAGGAAACTGAGATGAACAGTAGCTGCTCTTCAGTCCAATACACTGTACTTGGTGGGAAGAGACGCGAGTGCTATTTGCACTGTGTATGGCAATGGGAGCTCAATAGTGACTTTTTTTACCAGAAAACAACTCTTGCTCGTAGGACCAGAAACTCCATGGGATTCAACTCCATTTAGGACTGGGAAACAAACGCTAGCTCGCCTTACAAGAAACACACTCTGCTTTAGAGAAAAGAGCACTCTTCTACTCTACTGTGTTTCCTATGTGGCCAGAACAGTGAGCTTGCTCAGAACAAAAGAACTGTGCTTCCTACACACACGACAATATCTAGATCAATTCTGCTTAAGAAACTGACAAGAACAGTAGATACTCTTCAGTCCAATACACTGTACATGCTGGGAACCGACACCAGTGCTATTTGCCCTGTGTATGACAATGGGAGTGCAATAGTGACAATTCTTACCATAAAACAACTCTTGCTCGTAGGACCAAAAACTGCAAGTGACTCAACTTTATTTAGGACTGGGTAACAAACGTTAGCTTGCCTTACAAGAAACACACTCTGCTTTTGAGAAAAGAGCACTCCTCTACTCTACTGTGTTTCCCATGGATTCCGAAGAGTGAGCTTGCTCAGAACAAAAGAATTGTGCTTCCTACACACACGGGCCATATCTAGTTCAACTCTGCTTAGGAAACTGACAAGAAGAGTAGCTCCTCTTCAGTCCAATACACTCTACTTGCTGGAAACAGACGGTAGTGCTATTTGCACTGTGTATGGCAATGGGAGCTCAATAGTGACTTTCCTTACCAGAAAACAACTCTTGCTCATAGGACCAGAAACTGCATGTGATTCAACTCCATTTAGAACTGGGAAATAAACGCTAGCTCACCTTACAAAAACACACTCTGTTTTGAGAAAAGAGCACTCTTCTACTCTACTGTGTTTCCTATAGTGCCAGAACAGAGAGCTTGCTCAGAACAAAAGAACTGTGCTTCCTATACCCATGGCCATATCTAGTTCAATTCTGTTTAGGAAATTGACAAGAACAGTAGATCCTCTTCAGTCCAATACACTGTATATGCTGGGAACAGACGCCAGTGCTATTTGCCCTGTGTATGACAATGGGAGCACAATAGTGTCTCTATTTACCAGAAAACAACTCTTACTCGTAGGAACAGAAACTGCGTGGGATTCAACTCCATTTAGGATTTGGAAACAAACAATACTACGCCTTACAAGAAACACACTCTGCTTTTGAGAAAAGAGCACTCTTCTACTCTGCTGTGTTTCCTATAGTGCCAGTAGAGTGATCTTGCTCAGAACAAAAGAACCTTGCTTCCTTCACACACGGGCCATATCTAGTTCAGTGCTGCTTAGGAAACTGACAAGAACAGTAGCTCCTCTTCAGTCCAATACACTGTACTTGCTGGGAACAGACACGAGTGCTATTTGCACTGTGTATGGCAATGGGAGCGCAATAGTGACTTTCCTTACCAGAAAACAACTCTTGCTCGCAGGACCAAAAACTGCATGTGATTCAACTCCATTTAGGACTGGGAAACAAACGCTAGCTTGCCTTACAGGAAACACACTCTGCTTTTGAGAAAAGAGCACTCTTCTACTCTACTGAGTTTCCTATGCTTTCCAAATATTGAGCTTGCTCAGAACAAAAGTACTGTGCTTCCTATACACAAGGCCATATCTAGTTCAACTCTGCTTAGGAAACTGACAAGAAAAGTAGCTCCTCTTCAGTACAGTACACTGTACTTGCTGGGAACAGACGCGAGTGCTATTTGCACTGTGTACAGCAATGGGAGCACAATAGTGTCTCTCCTTACCAGAAAACAACTCTTGCTCATAGGACCAGAAATTGCATGTGATTCAACTCCACTTAGGACTGGGAAACAAACGCTAGCTCGCCTTACAAGAAACACGCTCTGCTTTTGAGAAAAGAGCACTCTTCTACTCTACTGTGTTTCCTATAAGGCCAGAACAGTGAGCTTGCTCAGAACAAAAAAAACTGTGCTTCCTACACACACGGGCCATATCTAGTTCAATTCTGCTTAGGAAACTGACAAGAAAAGTAGATCCTGTTCAGTCCAATACACTGTACTTGCTGCGAACAGACGCCAGTGCTGTTTGCACTGTGTATGACAATGGGAGAGTAATAGTGACTCTTCTTACCAGAAAACAACTCTTGGTCTTAGGACCAGAAACTGCTTGTGAATCAAGTCCATTTAGGATTGGGAAACAAACACTATATCGCCTTACAAGAAACACACTCTGCTTTTGAGAAAAGAGCACTCTTCTACTCTACTGTGTTTTCTATAGGGCCAGAAGAGTGAGTTTGCTCAGAACAAAAGAACTGTGCTTCCTACACACACGGGCCATATCTAGTTCAATTCTGCTTAGGAAACTGACAAGAACAGTAGCTCCTCTTCAGTCCAATACACTGTACTTGCTGGGAACAGACGTGAGTGATATTTGCACTGTGTATGGCAAAGGGAGCGCAATAGTGACTTTCCTTACCAGAAAACAACTCTTGCTTGTATGACCAAAAACTGCATGTGATTCAACTCCATTTAGGACTGGGAAACAAACGCTAGGTCACCATACAAGAAACACACTCTGCTTTTCAGAAAAGAGCTCTCTTCTACTCTACTGTGTTTCCTATATGGCCAGAACAGTGAGCTTGCTCAGAACAAAAGAAGTGTGCTTCCTACACACACGGCCATATCTAGTTCAATTTTGCTTAGGAAACTGACAAGAACAGTAGCTCCTATTCAGTCCAATACACTGTACTTGCTGGGAACAGACGCGAGTGCTACTTGCTCTGTGTATGACAATGGGAGCGCAATAGTGACTCTTTTTACCAGAAAACAACTTTTGCTCCTAGGACCAGAAACTGCATGGGATTCAACTCCATTTCTAACTGGGAAACAAACACTAGCTCGCCTTACAAGAAACACACTCTGCTTTTGAGAAAAGAGCACACTTCTACTTTACTGTGTTTCCTATGGCGTCTGAACAGTGAGCTTGCTCAGAAAAAAAGAACTGTGCTTCCTACACACACGGCCCATATCTAGTTCAACTCTGCTTAGGAAACTGTCAAGAACAGTAGCTCCTTTTCAGTCCAATACACTGTACTTGCTGGGAACAGACGCTAGTGCTATTTGCACTGTGTATGGCAATTGGAGCACAATAGTGACTCGTCTTACCAGAAAACAAATCTTGCTCCTAGGACAAAAAACTGCATGTGATTCAACTCCTTTTAGAACTGGGAAATAAACGCTAGCTTGCCTTACAAGAAACAGACTCTGATTTTGAGAAAACGGCACTCTTCTTCTCTACCGTGTTTCCTTTGGGGTCCGAACAATAAGCTTGCTCAGAACAAAAGAACTGTGCTTCCTACACATGGGCCATATCTAGTTCAACTCTTTTTAGGAAACTGAGATGAACAGTAGCTGCTCTTCAGTCCAATACACTGTACTTGGTGGGAAGAGACGCGAGTGCTATTTGCACTGTGTATGGAAATGGGAGCGCAATAGTGACTTTCCTTACCAGAAAACAACTCTTGCTCATTGGACCAAAAACTGCATGGGATTCAACTCCATTTAGGACTGGGAAACAAACGCTAGCTCGCCTTACAAGAAACACACTCTGCTTTAGAGAAAAGAGCACTCTTCTACTCTGCTGTGTTTCCTATGGGGTCCAAACAGTGAGCTTGCTCAGAACAAAAGAACTGTGCTTCCTACACACATGGCCATAACTAGATCAATTCTGCTTAAGAAACTGACTAGAACAGTAGATACTCTTCAGTCCAATACACTGTACATGCTGGGAACCGACACCAGTGCTATTTGCCCTGTGTATGACAATGGGAGTGCAATAGTAACAATTCTTACCATGAAACAATTCTTGCTAATAGGACCAAAAACTGCAAGTGACTCAACTTTATTTAGGACTGGGAAACAAACGTTAGCTTGTCTTACAAGAAACACACTCTGCTTTTGAGAAAAGAGCACTCCTCTACTCTACTGTGTTTCCCATGGGTTCCGAACAGTGAGCTTGCTCAGAACAAAAGAACTGTGCTTCCTACACACAGGGGCCATATCTAGTTCAACTATGCTTAGGAAACTGACAAGAACAGTAGCTCCTCTTCAGTCCAATACACTGTACTTGCTGGGAACAGACGCGAGTGCTATTTGCACTGTGTATGGCAATGGGAGCGCTATAGTGACTTTCCTTACCAGAAAACAACTCTTGCTCGTAAGACCAAAAACTGCATGTGATTCAACTCCATTTAGGACTGGGAAACAAATGCTAGCTCGCCTTACAAGAAACACACTCTGCTTTTGAGAAAAGGGCACTCTTCTACTCTACTGTGTTTCCTATGGGGTCCGAACAGTGAGCTTGATCAGAACAAAAGAACTGTTTTTCCTACACACCGGGGCCATATCTAGTTCAACTCTGCTTAGGAAACTGACTAGAACAGAGGATCCTCTTTAGTCCAATACACTGTACTTGCTGGGAACAGACGCGAGTGCTATTTGCACTGTGTATGGCAATGGGAGCTCAATAGTGACTCTTCTTACCAGAAAACAACTCTTGCTCGTAGGACCAGAAACTGCATGTGATTCAACTCCATTTCTGACTGGAAAGCAAATGCTAGCTTGCCTTACAAGAAACACTCTCTGCTTTTGAGAAAACGGCACTCTTCTACTCTACTGTGTTTCCTATGGGATCCGAACAGTGAGCTTGCTCAGAACAAAAGTACTGTGCTTCCTACACACATGGCCATATCTAGTTCAACTCTGCTTAGGAAACTGACAAGAACAGTAGCTCCTCTTCAGTCCAATACACTGTACTTGCTTAGAACAGACGCGAGTGCTATTTGCACTGTGTATGACAATGGGAGCACAATAGTGACTCTTCTTACAAGAAAACAACTCTTGCTCGTAGGACCAGAAACTGCATGGGATTCAACTCAATTTCTGACTGAGAAACAAACATTAGCTCGCCTAACAAGAAACACACTCTGCTTTTGAGAAAAGAGCACTCTTCTACTCAACTGTGTTTCCTATGGTGTCGAACAGTAAGCTTGCTCAGAAAAAAAGAACTGTGCTTCCTACACACACGGGCCATATCTTGTTCAACTCTGCTTAGGAAACTGACAAGAACTGTAGATCCTCTTCAGTCCAATACACTGTACATGCTGGGAACAGATGCCAGTGCTATTTGCACTGTGTATGACAATGGGACCGCAACAGTGACTCTTCTTACCAGAAAACAACTCTTGCTCGTAGGACCAGAAACTGCATGGGATTCAACTCCATTTAGGACTGGGAAACAAACGCTATCTCGCCTTACAAGAAACACAATCTGCTTTTGAGAAAAGAGCACTCTTCTACTCTACTGTGTTTCCTAAGTGTTCCGAACAGTGAGCTTGTTCAGAACAAAAGAACTGTGCTTCCTACACACACGGGCCATATCTAGTTCAACTCTGCTTAAAAAACTTACAAGAAAAGTAGCTCCTCTTCAGCACAATACACTGTACTTGCTGGGAACAGATGCGAGTGCTATTTGCACTGTGTATTGCAATGTGAGCTCAATAGTGACTTTCCTTACCAGAAAACAACTCTTGCTCGTAGGACCGAAAACTGCGCGTGATTCAACTCCATTTAGAACTGGGAAATAAACACTAGCTTGCCTTACAAGAAACACACTCTGCTTTTGAGAAAAGAGCACTGTTCTATTCTACTGTGTTTCCTATGGGGTCAGAACAGTGAGCTTGCTCAGAACAAAAGAGCTGTGCTTCTTACACACATAGATCATATCTAGTTCAACTCTGCTTAGGAAACTGACAAGAACAGTAGCACCTATTCAGTCCAATACACTGTACTTGCTGGGAACAGACGCGAGTGCTATTTGCACTTTGTATGGCATTTGGAGCGCAATAGTGACTCTTTTTACCAGAAAACAACTCTTGCTCGTAGGACCAGAAACTGCATGTGATTCAACTCCATTTAGGACTGGGAAACAAACGGGAGCTCGCCTTACAAGAAACACACTCTGCTTTAGAGAAAAGAGCACTCATCTACTCTACTGTGTTTCCTATAGGGCCAGAACAGTGAGCTTGCTCACAACAAGAGAACTGTGCTTCCTACACACACGGGCCATATCTAGTTCAACTCCGCTTAGGAAACTGACAAGAACAGTACCACCTCTTCTGTCCAATACACTTTACTTGCTGGGAACAGACGCCAGTGCTATTTGCACTGTGTATGGCAAAGGAATCGCAAGAGTGACTCTTCTTACAGGAAACAACTCTTGCTCGTAGGAACAGAAACTGCATGGGATTCAACTCCATTTAGGACTGGGAAACAAACGCTAGCTCGCCTTACAAGAAACACACTCTGCTTTTGAGAAAAGAGCACTCTTCTACTCTACTGTGTTTCCTACGGGTCCAAACAGTGAGCTTGCTCAGAACAAAAGAACTGTGCTTCCTACACACACGGCCATACCTAGTTCAATTCTGCTTAGGAAACTGACAACAACAGTAGATCCTCTTCAGTCCAATACACTGTACATGCTGGAAACAGACGCCAGTGCTATTTGTCCTGTGTATGGCAATGGCAGCGCAATAGTGACTCTTCTTACCATAAAACAACTCTTGCTCGTAGGACCAGAAACTGCATGTGATTCAAATCCATTTAGGACTGGGAAACAAACGATAGCTCGCCTTACAAGAAACACACTCTGCTTTTGAGAAAAAAGCACTCTTCTACTCTACTGTGTTTCCTATGGGGTCCAAAGAGTTAGCATGCTCAGAAAAAAAAACTGTGCTTCCTACACACACGGACCCTATCTAGTTCAACTCTGCTTAGGAAACTGACAACAACAGTAGCTCCTATTCAGTCCAATACACTGTACTTGCTGGGAACAGACGCGAGTGCTATTAGTAATGTGTATGGCAATGGGAGTGCAATAGTGACTTTCCTTACCAGAAAACAACTCTTGCTTGTATGACCAAAAACTGCATGTGATACAACTCCATCTAGGACTGGGCAACAAACGCTAGGTCACCTTACAAGAAACACACTCTGCTTTTGAGAAAAGAGCACTCTTCTACTCTATTGTGTTTCCTATATGGCCAGAACAGTGAGCTTGCTAAGAACAAAAAAGGTGTGCTTCCTACACACA
This sequence comes from Peromyscus eremicus, assembly GCF_949786415.1. Taxonomy (NCBI): domain Eukaryota; kingdom Metazoa; phylum Chordata; class Mammalia; order Rodentia; family Cricetidae; genus Peromyscus; species Peromyscus eremicus. The sequence continues at coordinate 19,509 of NW_026735497.1, read as the reverse complement.
CGGCCATATCTAGTTCAATTCTGCTTAGGAAACTGACAAGAACAGTAGCTCCTATTCAGTCCAATACACTGTACTTGCTGGGAACAGACGCGTGTGCTATTTGCACTGTGTATGGCCATGGGAGCGCAATAGTGACTCTTTTTACCAGAAAACAACTTTTGCTCGTAGGACCAGAAACTGCATGGGATTCAACTCCATTTCTTACTGGGAAACAAACACTAGCTCGCCTTACAAGAAACACACTCTGCTTTTGAGAAATGAGCACTCTTCTACTCAACTGTGTTTCCTATGGCGTCTGAACAGTGAGCTTGGTCAGAAAAAAAGAACTGTGCTTTCTACACACACGGGCCATATCTAGTTCAACTCTTTTTAGGAAACTTAGAAGAACAGTTGCTCCTCTTCAGTCCAATACACTGTACTTGCTGGGAACAGACGCCAGTGCTATTTGCACTGTGTATGGCAATTGGAGCACAATAGTGACTTTCCTTACCAGAAAACAACTCTTGCTCCTAGGAACAAAAACTGCATGTGATTCAACTCCATTTAGGACTGGGAAACAAACGCTAGCTTGCCTTACAAGAAACACACTCTGCTTTTGAGAAAAGAGCACTCTTCTACTCTACTGTGTTTCCTATGTGGCCAGAACAGTGAGCTTGCTCAGAACAAAAGAACTGTGCTTCCTACACACACGGCCATATCTAGATCAATTCTGCTTAAGAAACTGACAAGAACAGTAGATACTCTTCAGTCCAATACACTGTACATGCTGGTAATCGACACCAGTGCTATTTGCCCTGTGTATGACAATGGGAGTACAATAGTGACAATTCTTACCATAAAACAACTCTTGCTCGTAGGACCAAAAACTGCAAGTGACTCAACTTTATTTAGGACTGGGAAACAAACGTTAGCTTGTCTTACAAGAAACACACTCTGCTTTTGAGAAAAGGGCACTCTTCTATTCTACTGTGTTTCCTATGGGGTCCGAACAATGGGCTTGCTCAGAACAAAAGAACTGTGCTTCCTACACACCGGGGCCATATCTAGTTCAACTCTGCTTAGGAAACTGACAAGAACAGAAGATCCTCTTCAGTCCAATACACTGTACATGCTGGAAACAGACGCCAGTGCTATTTGTCCTGTGTATGGCAATGGCAGCGCAATAGTGACTCTTCTTACCATAAAACAACTCTTGCTCGTAGGACCAGAAACTGCATGTGATTCAACTCCATTTAGGACTGGGAAACAAACTCTAGCTCGCTTTACAAGAAACACACTCTGCTTTTCAGAAAAGAGCACTCTTCTTCTCTACTGTGTTTCCTACGGGGTCCAAACAGTGAGCTTGCTCAGAACAAAAGAACTCTGCTTCCTACACACACGGGCCATATCTCGTTCTACTCTGCTTAGGAAACTGTCAAGAACAGTAGCTCCTCCTCAGTCCGATACACTGTACATGCTGGGAACAGACTCGATTGCTATTTGCACTGTGTATGACCATCGGAGCGCAATAGTGACTTCCTTACCAGAAAACAACTCTTGCTCGTAGGACCAAAAACTGCATGTGATTCAACTCCATTTAGGACTGGGAAACAAACGCTAGCTCGCCTTACAAGAAACACGCTCTGCTTTTGAGAAAAGGGCACACATCTACTCTACTGTGTTTCCTATGGGGTCCGAACAGTGAGCTTGCTCAGAACAAAAAAACTGTGCTTCCTACACACACGGGCCATATCTAGTTCAACTCTGCTTAGGAAACTGACAAGAACAGTAGCTCCTCTTCAGTCCAATACACTGTACTTGCTGGGAACAGCTGCGAGTGCTATTTGCACTGTGTATGGCAATGGGAGCGCAATAGTGACTTTCCTTACCAGAAAACAACTCTTGCTCGTAGGACCAAAAACTGCATGTGATTCAACTCCATTTAGGACTGGGAAACAAACGCTAGCTCGCCTTACAAGAAACACACTCTGCTTTTGAGAAAAGAGCACTCTTCTACTCTGCTGTGTTTCCTATGTGGCCAGAACAGTGAGCTTGCTCAGAACAAAAGAACTGTGCTTCCTTCGCACACGGGCCATATCTAGTTCAGTGCTGCTTAGGAAACTGACAAGAACAGTAACTCCTCTTCAGTCCAATATACTGTACTTGCTGGGAACAGACACGAGTGCTATTTGCACTGTGTATGGCAATGGGAGCGCAATAGTGACTTTCCTTACCAGAAAACAACTCTTGCTCACAGGGCCAAAAACTGCATGTGATTCAACTCCATTTAGAACTGGGAAACAAACGCTAGCTCGCCTTACAAGAAACACACTCTGCTTTTGAGAAAAGAGCACTCTTCTACTCTACTGTGTTTCCTATGTGGCCAGAGCAGTGAGCTTGCTCAGAACAAAAGAACTGTGCTTCCTACACACACGACCATATCTAGATCAATTCTGCTTAAGAAACTGACAAGAACAGTAGATACTCTTCAGTCCAATACACTGTACATGCTGGGAACCGACACCAGTGCTATTTGCCCTGTGTATGACAAGGGGAGGGCAATAGTGACAATTCTTACCATAAAACAACTCTTGCTCATAGGACCAAAAACTGCAAGTGACTCAACTTTATTTAGGACTGGGAAACAAACGTTAGCTTGCCTTACAAGAAACACACTCTGCTTTTGAGAAAAGAGCACTCTTCTACTCTACTGAGTTTCCTATGGTTTCCAAACAGTGAGCTTGCTCAGAACAAAAGTACTGTGCTTCCTATACACAAGGCCATATCTAGTTCAACTCTGCTTAGGAAACTGACAAGAACAGTAGCTCCTCTTCAGTCCAATACACTGTACTTGCTGGGAACAGACGCGAGTGCTATTTGCACTGTGTATGGCAATGTGAGCTCAATAGTGACTTTCCTTACCAGAAAACAACTCTTGCTCGTAGGACCGAAAACTGCATGTGATTCAACTCCATTTAGAACTGGGAAATAAACGCTAGCTTGCCTTACAAGAAACACATTCTGCTTTTGAGAAAAGAGCACTCTTCTACTCTACTGTATTTCCTATATGGCCAGAACAGTGAGCTTGCTCAGAAAAAAAGAACTGTGCTTCCTACATGCACGGGCCATATCTAGTTCAACTCTGCTTAGGAAACTGGAAAAATAGTAGATCCTCTTCAGTCCAATACACTGTACAGGCTGGGAACAGATGCCAGTGCTATTTGCACTGTGTATGACAATGGGACTGCAACAGTGACTCTTCTTACCAGAAAACAACTCTTGCTCGTAGGACCAGAAACTGCATGGGATTCAACTCCATTTAGGACTGGGAAACAAACGCTATCTCACCTTACAAGAAACACAATCTGCTTTTGAGAAAAGAGCACTCTTCTACTCTACTGTGTTTCCTAAGTGTTCCGAACAGTGAGCTTGCTCAGAAAAAAAGAACTGTGCTTCCTACACACACGGTCCATATCTAGTTCAACTCTTCCTAGGAAACTGACAAGAAAAGTAGCTCCTCTTCAGTACAGTACACTGTACTTGCTGGGAACAGACGCGAGTGCTATTTGCACTGTGTACAGCAATGGGAGCACAATAGTGTCTCTCCTTACCAGAAAACAACTCTTGCTCATAGGACCAGAAATTGCATGTGATTCAACTCCACTTAGGACTGGGAAACAAACGCTAGCTCGCCTTACAAGAAACACGCTCTGCTTTTGAGAAAAGAGCACTCTTCTACTCTACTGTGTTTCCTATTTGGCCAGAACAGTGAGCTTGCTCAGAACAAAAAAACTGTGCTTCCTACACACACGGGCCATATCTAGTTCAATTCTGCTTAGGAAACTGACAAGAAAAGTAGATCCTGTTCAGTCCAATACACTGTACTTGCTGCGAACAGACGCCAGTGCTGTTTGCACTGTGTATGACAATGGGGGAGTAATAGTGACTCTTCTTACCAGAAAACAACTCTTGGTCTTAGGACCAGAAACTGCTTGTGAATCAAGTCCATTTAGGATTGGGAAACAAACACTACCTCGCCTTACAAGAAACACACTCTGCTTTTGAGAAAAGAGCACTCTTCTACTCTACTGTGTTTTCTATAGGGCCAGAAGAGTGAGTTTGCTCAGAACAAAAGAACTGTGCTTCCTACACACACGGGCCATATCTAGTTCAATTCTGCTTAGGAAACTGACAAGAACAGTAGCTCCTCTTCAGTCCAATACACTGTACTTGCTGGGAACAGACGTGAGTGATATTTGCACTGTGTATGGCAAAGGGAGCGCAATAGTGACTTTCCTTACCAGAAAACAACTCTTGCTTGTATGACCAAAAACTGCATGTGATTCAACTCCATTTAGGACTGGGAAACAAACGCTAGGTCACCTTACAAGAAACACACTCTGCTTTTGAGAAAAGAGCTCTCTTCTACTCTACTGTGTTTCCTATATGGCCAGAACAGTGAACTTGCTCAGAACAAAAGAAGTGTGCTTCCTACACACACGGCCATATCTAGTTCAATTTTGCTTAGGAAACTGACAAGAACAGTAGCTCCTATTCAGTCCAATACACTGTACTTGCTGGGAACAGACGCGAGTGCTACTTGCTCTGTGTATGACAATGGGAGCGCAATAGTGACTCTTTTTACCAGAAAACAACTTTTGCTCCTAGGACCAGAAACTGCATGGGATTCAACTCCATTTCTAACTGGGAAACAAACACTAGCTCGCCTTACAAGAAACACACTCTGCTTTTGAGAAAAGAGCACACTTCTACTCTACTGTGTTTCCTATGGCATCTGAACAGTGAGCTTGCTCAGAAAAATAGAACTGTGCTTCCTACACACACGGACCATATCTAGTTCAACTCTGCTTAGGAAACTGTCAAGAACAGTAGCTCCTTTTCAGTCCAATACACTGTACTTGCTGGGAACAGACGCCAGTGCTATTTCCACTGTGTACAGCAATGGGAGCACAATAGTGTCTCTCCTTACCAGAAAACAACTCTTGCTCGTAGGACCAGAAACTGCATGTGATTCAACTCCACTTAGGACTGGGAAACAAACGCTAGCTCGCCTTTCAAGAAACACGCTCTGCTTTTGAGAAAAGGGCACACTTCTACTCTACTGTGTTTCCTATGGTGTCCGAACAGTGAGCTTGCTCAGTACAAAAGAACTGTGCTTCCTACACACACGGGCCATATATAGTTCAACTCTGCTTAGGAAACTGACCAGAACAGTAGCTCCTCTTCAGTCCAATACACTGTACTTCCTGGGAACAGACGCGAGTGCTATTTGTACTGTGTATGGCAATGGGAGCGCAATAGTGACTTTCCTCACCAGAAAACAACTATGCTCGTAGGACCAAAAACTGCATGTGATTCAACTCCATTTAGGACTGGGAAACAAACGCTAGCACGCCTTACAAGAAACACACTCTCCTTTTGAGAAAAGAGCACTCTTCTACTCTACTGTGTTTCCTATAGGGCCAGTACAGCGAGCTTGCTCAGAACAAAAGAAGTGTGCTTCCTACACACATGGCCATATCCAGGTCAATTCTGCTTAGGAATCTGAAAAGAACAGTAGCTCCTCTTCAGTCCAATACACTCGACATGCTGGGAACAGACGCCAGTGCTATTTGCCCTGTGTATGACAATGGGAGCACAATAGTGTCTCTTCTTACCAGAAAACAACTCTTGCTCTTAGGACCAGAAACTGCATGGGATTCAACTCCATTTAGGACTGGGAAACAAACGCTACCTCGCCTTACAAGAAACACACTAGGCTTTTGAGAAAAGAGCACTCTTCTACTCTACTGTGTTTCCCATAGGGCCAGAACAGTGAGCTTGCTCAGAACAAAAGAACTGTGCTTCCTACACACACGGGCCATATCTAGTTCAACTCTGCTTAGGAACTGACAAGAACAGTAGCTCCTCTTCAGTCCAATACACTGTACTTGCTGGGAATAGACGCGAGTGCTATTTGCACTTTGTATGGAAATGGGAGCGCAATAGTGACTTTCCTTACCAGAAAACAACTCTTGCTCCTAGGAACAAAAACTGCATGGGATTCAACTCCATTTAGGACTGGGAAACAAACACTAGCTCGCCTTACAAGAAACACACTCTGCTTTAGAGAAAAGAGCACTCTTCTACTCTACTGAGTTTCCTATGCTTTCCAAATATTGAGCTTGCTCAGAACAAAAGTACTGTGCTTCCTATACACAAGGCCATATCTAGTTCAACTCTGCTTAGGAAACTGACAAGAAAAGTAGCTCCTCTTCAGTACAGTACACTGTACTTGCTGGGAACAGACGCGAGTGCTATTTGCACTGTGTACAGCAATGGAGCACAATAGTGTCTCTCCTTACCAGAAAACAACTCTTGCTCATAGGACCAGAAATTGCATGTGATTCAACTCCACTTAGGACTGGGAAACAACGCTAGCTCGCCTTACAAGAAACACGCTCTGCTTTTGAGAAAAGAGCACTCTTCTACTCTACTGTGTTTTCCTATAAGGCCAGAACAGTGAGCTTGCTCAGAACAAAAAAACTGTGCTTCCTACACACACGGGCCATATCTAGTTCAATTCTGCTTAGGAAACTGACAAGAAAAGTAGATCCTGTTCAGTCCAATACACTGTACTTGCTGCGAACAGACGCCAGTGCTGTTTGCACTGTGTATGACAATGGGAGAGTAATAGTGACTCTTCTTACCAGAAAACAACTCTTGGTCTTAGGACCAGAAACTGCTTGTGAATCAAGTCCATTTAGGATTGGGAAACAAACACTATATCGCCTTACAAGAAACACACTCTGCTTTTGAGAAAAGAGCACTCTTCTACTCTACTGTGTTTTCTATAGGGCCAGAAGAGTGAGTTTGCTCAGAACAAAAGAACTGTGCTTCCTACACACACGGGCCATATCTAGTTCAATTCTGCTTAGGAAACTGACAAGAACAGTAGCTCCTCTTCAGTCCAATACACTGTACTTGCTGGGAACAGACGTGAGTGATATTTGCACTGTGTATGGCAAAGGGAGCGCAATAGTGACTTTCCTTACCAGAAAACAACTCTTGCTTGTATGACCAAAAACTGCATGTGATTCAACTCCATTTAGGACTGGGAAACAAACGCTAGGTCACCATACAAGAAACACACTCTGCTTTTCAGAAAAGAGCTCTCTTCTACTCTACTGTGTTTCCTATATGGCCAGAACAGTGAGCTTGCTCAGAACAAAAGAAGTGTGCTTCCTACACACACGGCCATATCTAGTTCAATTTTGCTTAGGAAACTGACAAGAACAGTAGCTCCTATCAGTCCAATACACTGTACTTGCTGGGAACAGACGCGAGTGCTACTTGCTCTGTGGTATGACAATGGGAGCGCAATAGTGACTCTTTTTACCAGAAAACAACTTTTGCTCCTAGGACCAGAAACTGCATGGGATTCAACTCCATTTCTAACTGGGAAACAAACACTAGCTCGCCTTACAAGAAACACACTCTGCTTTTGAGAAAAGAGCACACTTCTACTTTACTGTGTTTCCTATGGCGTCTGAACAGTGAGCTTGCTCAGAAAAAAAGAACTGTGCTTCCTACACACACGGCCCATATCTAGTTCAACTCTGCTTAGGAAACTGTCAAGAACAGTAGCTCCTTTTCAGTCCAATACACTGTACTTGCTGGGAACAGACGCTAGTGCTATTTGCACTGTGTATGGCAATTGGAGCACAATAGTGACTCGTCTTACCAGAAAACAAATCTTGCTCCTAGGACAAAAAACTGCATGTGATTCAACTCCTTTTAGAACTGGGAAATAAACGCTAGCTTGCCTTACAAGAAACAGACTCTGATTTTGAGAAAACGGCACTCTTCTTCTCTACCGTGTTTCCTTTGGGGTCCGAACAATAAGCTTGCTCAGAACAAAAGAACTGTGCTTCCTACACATGGGCCATATCTAGTTCAACTCTTTTTAGGAAACTGAGATGAACAGTAGCTGCTCTTCAGTCCAATACACTGTACTTGGTGGGAAGAGACGCGAGTGCTATTTGCACTGTGTATGGAAATGGGAGCGCAATAGTGACTTTCCTTACCAGAAAACAACTCTTGCTCATTGGACCAAAAACTGCATGGGATTCAACTCCATTTAGGACTGGGAAACAAACGCTAGCTCGCCTTACAAGAAACACACTCTGCTTTAGAGAAAAGAGCACTCTTCTACTCTGCTGTGTTTCCTATGGGGTCCAAACAGTGAGCTTGCTCAGAACAAAAGAACTGTGCTTCCTACACACATGGCCATAACTAGATCAATTCTGCTTAAGAAACTGACTAGAACAGTAGATACTCTTCAGTCCAATACACTGTACATGCTGGGAACCGACACCAGTGCTATTTGCCCTGTGTATGACAATGGGAGTGCAATAGTAACAATTCTTACCATGAAACAATTCTTGCTAATAGGACCAAAAACTGCAAGTGACTCAACTTTATTTAGGACTGGGAAACAAACGTTAGCTTGTCTTACAAGAAACACACTCTGCTTTTGAGAAAAGAGCACTCCTCTACTCTACTGTGTTTCCCATGGGTTCCGAACAGTGAGCTTGCTCAGAACAAAAGAACTGTGCTTCCTACACACAGGGGCCATATCTAGTTCAACTATGCTTAGGAAACTGACAAGAACAGTAGCTCCTCTTCAGTCCAATACACTGTACTTGCTGGGAACAGACGCGAGTGCTATTTGCACTGTGTATGGCAATGGGAGCGCTATAGTGACTTTCCTTACCAGAAAACAACTCTTGCTCGTAAGACCAAAAACTGCATGTGATTCAACTCCATTTAGGACTGGGAAACAAATGCTAGCTCGCCTTACAAGAAACACACTCTGCTTTTGAGAAAAGGGCACTCTTCTACTCTACTGTGTTTCCTATGGGGTCCGAACAGTGAGCTTGATCAGAACAAAAGAACTGTTTTTCCTACACACCGGGGCCATATCTAGTTCAACTCTGCTTAGGAAACTGACTAGAACAGAGGATCCTCTTTAGTCCAATACACTGTACTTGCTGGGAACAGACGCGAGTGCTATTTGCACTGTGTATGGCAATGGGAGCTCAATAGTGACTCTTCTTACCAGAAAACAACTCTTGCTCGTAGGACCAGAAACTGCATGTGATTCAACTCCATTTCTGACTGGAAAGCAAATGCTAGCTTGCCTTACAAGAAACACTCTCTGCTTTTGAGAAAACGGCACTCTTCTACTCTACTGTGTTTCCTATGGGATCCGAACAGTGAGCTTGCTCAGAACAAAAGTACTGTGCTTCCTACACACATGGCCATATCTAGTTCAACTCTGCTTAGGAAACTGACAAGAACAGTAGCTCCTCTTCAGTCCAATACACTGTACTTGCTTAGAACAGACGCGAGTGCTATTTGCACTGTGTATGACAATGGGAGCACAATAGTGACTCTTCTTACAAGAAAACAACTCTTGCTCGTAGGACCAGAAACTGCATGGGATTCAACTCAATTTCTGACTGAGAAACAAACATTAGCTCGCCTAACAAGAAACACACTCTGCTTTTGAGAAAAGAGCACTCTTCTACTCAACTGTGTTTCCTATGGTGTCGAACAGTAAGCTTGCTCAGAAAAAAAGAACTGTGCTTCCTACACACACGGGCCATATCTTGTTCAACTCTGCTTAGGAAACTGACAAGAACTGTAGATCCTCTTCAGTCCAATACACTGTACATGCTGGGAACAGATGCCAGTGCTATTTGCACTGTGTATGACAATGGGACCGCAACAGTGACTCTTCTTACCAGAAAACAACTCTTGCTCGTAGGACCAGAAACTGCATGGGATTCAACTCCATTTAGGACTGGGAAACAAACGCTATCTCGCCTTACAAGAAACACAATCTGCTTTTGAGAAAAGAGCACTCTTCTACTCTACTGTGTTTCCTAAGTGTTCCGAACAGTGAGCTTGTTCAGAACAAAAGAACTGTGCTTCCTACACACACGGGCCATATCTAGTTCAACTCTGCTTAAAAAACTTACAAGAAAAGTAGCTCCTCTTCAGCACAATACACTGTACTTGCTGGGAACAGATGCGAGTGCTATTTGCACTGTGTATTGCAATGTGAGCTCAATAGTGACTTTCCTTACCAGAAAACAACTCTTGCTCGTAGGACCGAAAACTGCGCGTGATTCAACTCCATTTAGAACTGGGAAATAAACACTAGCTTGCCTTACAAGAAACACACTCTGCTTTTGAGAAAAGAGCACTGTTCTATTCTACTGTGTTTCCTATGGGGTCAGAACAGTGAGCTTGCTCAGAACAAAAGAGCTGTGCTTCTTACACACATAGATCATATCTAGTTCAACTCTGCTTAGGAAACTGACAAGAACAGTAGCACCTATTCAGTCCAATACACTGTACTTGCTGGGAACAGACGCGAGTGCTATTTGCACTTTGTATGGCATTTGGAGCGCAATAGTGACTCTTTTTACCAGAAAACAACTCTTGCTCGTAGGACCAGAAACTGCATGTGATTCAACTCCATTTAGGACTGGGAAACAAACGGGAGCTCGCCTTACAAGAAACACACTCTGCTTTAGAGAAAAGAGCACTCATCTACTCTACTGTGTTTCCTATAGGGCCAGAACAGTGAGCTTGCTCACAACAAGAGAACTGTGCTTCCTACACACACGGGCCATATCTAGTTCAACTCCGCTTAGGAAACTGACAAGAACAGTACCACCTCTTCTGTCCAATACACTTTACTTGCTGGGAACAGACGCCAGTGCTATTTGCACTGTGTATGGCAAAGGAATCGCAAGAGTGACTCTTCTTACAGGAAACAACTCTTGCTCGTAGGAACAGAAACTGCATGGGATTCAACTCCATTTAGGACTGGGAAACAAACGCTAGCTCGCCTTACAAGAAACACACTCTGCTTTTGAGAAAAGAGCACTCTTCTACTCTACTGTGTTTCCTACGGGTCCAAACAGTGAGCTTGCTCAGAACAAAAGAACTGTGCTTCCTACACACACGGCCATACCTAGTTCAATTCTGCTTAGGAAACTGACAACAACAGTAGATCCTCTTCAGTCCAATACACTGTACATGCTGGAAACAGACGCCAGTGCTATTTGTCCTGTGTATGGCAATGGCAGCGCAATAGTGACTCTTCTTACCATAAAACAACTCTTGCTCGTAGGACCAGAAACTGCATGTGATTCAAATCCATTTAGGACTGGGAAACAAACGATAGCTCGCCTTACAAGAAACACACTCTGCTTTTGAGAAAAAAGCACTCTTCTACTCTACTGTGTTTCCTATGGGGTCCAAAGAGTTAGCATGCTCAGAAAAAAAAAACTGTGCTTCCTACACACACGGACCCTATCTAGTTCAACTCTGCTTAGGAAACTGACAACAACAGTAGCTCCTATTCAGTCCAATACACTGTACTTGCTGGGAACAGACGCGAGTGCTATTAGTAATGTGTATGGCAATGGGAGTGCAATAGTGACTTTCCTTACCAGAAAACAACTCTTGCTTGTATGACCAAAAACTGCATGTGATACAACTCCATCTAGGACTGGGCAACAAACGCTAGGTCACCTTACAAGAAACACACTCTGCTTTTGAGAAAAGAGCACTCTTCTACTCTATTGTGTTTCCTATATGGCCAGAACAGTGAGCTTGCTAAGAACAAAAAAGGTGTGCTTCCTACACACACGGCCATATCTAGTTCAATTCTGCTTAGGAAACTGACAAGAACAGTAGCTCCTATTCAGTCCAATACACTGTACTTGCTGGGAACAGACGCGTGTGCTATTTGCACTGTGTATGGCCATGGGAGCGCAATAGTGACTCTTTTTACCAGAAAACAACTTTTGCTCGTAGGACCAGAAACTGCATGGGATTCAACTCCATTTCTTACTGGGAAACAAACACTAGCTCGCCTTACAAGAAACACACTCTGCTTTTGAGAAATGAGCACTCTTCTACTCAACTGTGTTTCCTATGGCGTCTGAACAGTGAGCTTGGTCAGAAAAAAAGAACTGTGCTTTCTACACACACGGGCCATATCTAGTTCAACTCTTTTTAGGAAACTTAGAAGAACAGTTGCTCCTCTTCAGTCCAATACACTGTACTTGCTGGGAACAGACGCCAGTGCTATTTGCACTGTGTATGGCAATTGGAGCACAATAGTGACTTTCCTTACCAGAAAACAACTCTTGCTCCTAGGAACAAAAACTGCATGTGATTCAACTCCATTTAGGACTGGGAAACAAACGCTAGCTGGCCTTACAAGAAACACACTCTGCTTTTGAGAAAAGAGCACTCTTCTACTCTACTGTGTTTCCTATGTGGCCAGAACAGTGAGCTTGCTCAGAACAAAAGAACTGTGCTTCCTACACACACGGCCATATCTAGATCAATTCTGCTTAAGAAACTGACAAGAACAGTAGATACTCTTCAGTCCAATACACTGTACATGCTGGTAATCGACACCAGTGCTATTTGCCCTGTGTATGACAATGGGAGTACAATAGTGACAATTCTTACCATAAAACAACTCTTGCTCGTAGGACCAAAAACTGCAAGTGACTCAACTTTATTTAGGACTGGGAAACAAACGTTAGCTTGTCTTACAAGAAACACACTCTGCTTTTGAGAAAAGGGCACTCTTCTATTCTACTGTGTTTCCTATGGGGTCCGAACAATGGGCTTGCTCAGAACAAAAGAACTGTGCTTCCTACACACCGGGGCCATATCTAGTTCAACTCTGCTTAGGAAACTGACAAGAACAGAAGATCCTCTTCAGTCCAATACACTGTACATGCTGGAAACAGACGCCAGTGCTATTTGTCCTGTGTATGGCAATGGCAGCGCAATAGTGACTCTTCTTACCATAAAACAACTCTTGCTCGTAGGACCAGAAACTGCATGTGATTCAACTCCATTTAGGACTGGGAAACAAACTCTAGCTCGCTTTACAAGAAACACACTCTGCTTTTCAGAAAAGAGCACTCTTCTTCTCTACTGTGTTTCCTACGGGGTCCAAACAGTGAGCTTGCTCAGAACAAAAGAACTCTGCTTCCTACACACACGGGCCATATCTCGTTCTACTCTGCTTAGGAAACTGTCAAGAACAGTAGCTCCTCCTCAGTCCGATACACTGTACATGCTGGGAACAGACTCGATTGCTATTTGCACTGTGTATGACCATCGGAGCGCAATAGTGACTTCCTTACCAGAAAACAACTCTTGCTCGTAGGACCAAAAACTGCATGTGATTCAACTCCATTTAGGACTGGGAAACAAACGCTAGCTCGCCTTACAAGAAACACGCTCTGCTTTTGAGAAAAGGGCACACATCTACTCTACTGTGTTTCCTATGGGGTCCGAACAGTGAGCTTGCTCAGAACAAAAAAACTGTGCTTCCTACACACACGGGCCATATCTAGTTCAACTCTGCTTAGGAAACTGACAAGAACAGTAGCTCCTCTTCAGTCCAATACACTGTACTTGCTGGGAACAGCTGCGAGTGCTATTTGCACTGTGTATGGCAATGGGAGCGCAATAGTGACTTTCCTTACCAGAAAACAACTCTTGCTCGTAGGACCAAAAACTGCATGTGATTCAACTCCATTTAGGACTGGGAAACAAACGCTAGCTCGCCTTACAAGAAACACACTCTGCTTTTGAGAAAAGAGCACTCTTCTACTCTGCTGTGTTTCCTATGTGGCCAGAACAGTGAGCTTGCTCAGAACAAAAGAACTGTGCTTCCTTCGCACACGGGCCATATCTAGTTCAGTGCTGCTTAGGAAACTGACAAGAACAGTAACTCCTCTTCAGTCCAATATACTGTACTTGCTGGGAACAGACACGAGTGCTATTTGCACTGTGTATGGCAATGGGAGCGCAATAGTGACTTTCCTTACCAGAAAACAACTCTTGCTCACAGGGCCAAAAACTGCATGTGATTCAACTCCATTTAGAACTGGGAAACAAACGCTAGCTCGCCTTACAAGAAACACACTCTGCTTTTGAGAAAAGAGCACTCTTCTACTCTACTGTGTTTCCTATGTGGCCAGAGCAGTGAGCTTGCTCAGAACAAAAGAACTGTGCTTCCTACACACACGACCATATCTAGATCAATTCTGCTTAAGAAACTGACAAGAACAGTAGATACTCTTCAGTCCAATACACTGTACATGCTGGGAACCGACACCAGTGCTATTTGCCCTGTGTATGACAAGGGGAGGGCAATAGTGACAATTCTTACCATAAAACAACTCTTGCTCATAGGACCAAAAACTGCAAGTGACTCAACTTTATTTAGGACTGGGAAACAAACGTTAGCTTGCCTTACAAGAAACACACTCTGCTTTTGAGAAAAGAGCACTCTTCTACTCTACTGAGTTTCCTATGGTTTCCAAACAGTGAGCTTGCTCAGAACAAAAGTACTGTGCTTCCTATACACAAGGCCATATCTAGTTCAACTCTGCTTAGGAAACTGACAAGAACAGTAGCTCCTCTTCAGTCCAATACACTGTACTTGCTGGGAACAGACGCGAGTGCTATTTGCACTGTGTATGGCAATGTGAGCTCAATAGTGACTTTCCTTACCAGAAAACAACTCTTGCTCGTAGGACCGAAAACTGCATGTGATTCAACTCCATTTAGAACTGGGAAATAAACGCTAGCTTGCCTTACAAGAAACACATTCTGCTTTTGAGAAAAGAGCACTCTTCTACTCTACTGTATTTCCTATATGGCCAGAACAGTGAGCTTGCTCAGAAAAAAAGAACTGTGCTTCCTACATGCACGGGCCATATCTAGTTCAACTCTGCTTAGGAAACTGGAAAAATAGTAGATCCTCTTCAGTCCAATACACTGTACAGGCTGGGAACAGATGCCAGTGCTATTTGCACTGTGTATGACAATGGGACTGCAACAGTGACTCTTCTTACCAGAAAACAACTCTTGCTCGTAGGACCAGAAACTGCATGGGATTCAACTCCATTTAGGACTGGGAAACAAACGCTATCTCACCTTACAAGAAACACAATCTGCTTTTGAGAAAAGAGCACTCTTCTACTCTACTGTGTTTCCTAAGTGTTCCGAACAGTGAGCTTGCTCAGAAAAAAAGAACTGTGCTTCCTACACACACGGTCCATATCTAGTTCAACTCTTCCTAGGAAACTGACAAGAAAAGTAGCTCCTCTTCAGTACAGTACACTGTACTTGCTGGGAACAGACGCGAGTGCTATTTGCACTGTGTACAGCAATGGGAGCACAATAGTGTCTCTCCTTACCAGAAAACAACTCTTGCTCATAGGACCAGAAATTGCATGTGATTCAACTCCACTTAGGACTGGGAAACAAACGCTAGCTCGCCTTACAAGAAACACGCTCTGCTTTTGAGAAAAGAGCACTCTTCTACTCTACTGTGTTTCCTATTTGGCCAGAACAGTGAGCTTGCTCAGAACAAAAAAACTGTGCTTCCTACACACACGGGCCATATCTAGTTCAATTCTGCTTAGGAAACTGACAAGAAAAGTAGATCCTGTTCAGTCCAATACACTGTACTTGCTGCGAACAGACGCCAGTGCTGTTTGCACTGTGTATGACAATGGGGGAGTAATAGTGACTCTTCTTACCAGAAAACAACTCTTGGTCTTAGGACCAGAAACTGCTTGTGAATCAAGTCCATTTAGGATTGGGAAACAAACACTACCTCGCCTTACAAGAAACACACTCTGCTTTTGAGAAAAGAGCACTCTTCTACTCTACTGTGTTTTCTATAGGGCCAGAAGAGTGAGTTTGCTCAGAACAAAAGAACTGTGCTTCCTACACACACGGGCCATATCTAGTTCAATTCTGCTTAGGAAACTGACAAGAACAGTAGCTCCTCTTCAGTCCAATACACTGTACTTGCTGGGAACAGACGTGAGTGATATTTGCACTGTGTATGGCAAAGGGAGCGCAATAGTGACTTTCCTTACCAGAAAACAACTCTTGCTTGTATGACCAAAAACTGCATGTGATTCAACTCCATTTAGGACTGGGAAACAAACGCTAGGTCACCTTACAAGAAACACACTCTGCTTTTGAGAAAAGAGCTCTCTTCTACTCTACTGTGTTTCCTATATGGCCAGAACAGTGAACTTGCTCAGAACAAAAGAAGTGTGCTTCCTACACACACGGCCATATCTAGTTCAATTTTGCTTAGGAAACTGACAAGAACAGTAGCTCCTATTCAGTCCAATACACTGTACTTGCTGGGAACAGACGCGAGTGCTACTTGCTCTGTGTATGACAATGGGAGCGCAATAGTGACTCTTTTTACCAGAAAACAACTTTTGCTCCTAGGACCAGAAACTGCATGGGATTCAACTCCATTTCTAACTGGGAAACAAACACTAGCTCGCCTTACAAGAAACACACTCTGCTTTTGAGAAAAGAGCACACTTCTACTCTACTGTGTTTCCTATGGCATCTGAACAGTGAGCTTGCTCAGAAAAATAGAACTGTGCTTCCTACACACACGGACCATATCTAGTTCAACTCTGCTTAGGAAACTGTCAAGAACAGTAGCTCCTTTTCAGTCCAATACACTGTACTTGCTGGGAACAGACGCCAGTGCTATTTCCACTGTGTACAGCAATGGGAGCACAATAGTGTCTCTCCTTACCAGAAAACAACTCTTGCTCGTAGGACCAGAAACTGCATGTGATTCAACTCCACTTAGGACTGGGAAACAAACGCTAGCTCGCCTTTCAAGAAACACGCTCTGCTTTTGAGAAAAGGGCACACTTCTACTCTACTGTGTTTCCTATGGTGTCCGAACAGTGAGCTTGCTCAGTACAAAAGAACTGTGCTTCCTACACACACGGGCCATATATAGTTCAACTCTGCTTAGGAAACTGACCAGAACAGTAGCTCCTCTTCAGTCCAATACACTGTACTTCCTGGGAACAGACGCGAGTGCTATTTGTACTGTGTATGGCAATGGGAGCGCAATAGTGACTTTCCTCACCAGAAAACAACTATGCTCGTAGGACCAAAAACTGCATGTGATTCAACTCCATTTAGGACTGGGAAACAAACGCTAGCACGCCTTACAAGAAACACACTCTCCTTTTGAGAAAAGAGCACTCTTCTACTCTACTGTGTTTCCTATAGGGCCAGTACAGCGAGCTTGCTCAGAACAAAAGAAGTGTGCTTCCTACACACATGGCCATATCCAGGTCAATTCTGCTTAGGAATCTGAAAAGAACAGTAGCTCCTCTTCAGTCCAATACACTCGACATGCTGGGAACAGACGCCAGTGCTATTTGCCCTGTGTATGACAATGGGAGCACAATAGTGTCTCTTCTTACCAGAAAACAACTCTTGCTCTTAGGACCAGAAACTGCATGGGATTCAACTCCATTTAGGACTGGGAAACAAACGCTACCTCGCCTTACAAGAAACACACTAGGCTTTTGAGAAAAGAGCACTCTTCTACTCTACTGTGTTTCCCATAGGGCCAGAACAGTGAGCTTGCTCAGAACAAAAGAACTGTGCTTCCTACACACACGGGCCATATCTAGTTCAACTCTGCTTAGGAACTGACAAGAACAGTAGCTCCTCTTCAGTCCAATACACTGTACTTGCTGGGAATAGACGCGAGTGCTATTTGCACTTTGTATGGAAATGGGAGCGCAATAGTGACTTTCCTTACCAGAAAACAACTCTTGCTCCTAGGAACAAAAACTGCATGGGATTCAACTCCATTTAGGACTGGGAAACAAACACTAGCTCGCCTTACAAGAAACACACTCTGCTTTAGAGAAAAGAGCACTCTTCTACTCTGCTGTGTTTCCTATGGGGTCCAAACAGTGAGCTTGCTCAGAACAAAAGAACTGTGCTTCCTACACACATGGCCATAACTAGATCAATTCTGCTTAAGAAACTGACTAGAACAGTAGATACTCTTCAGTCCAATACACTGTACATGCTGGGAACCGACACCAGTGCTATTTGCCCTGTGTATGACAATGGGAGTGCAATAGTAACAATTCTTACCATGAAACAATTCTTGCTAATAGGACCAAAAACTGCAAGTGACTCAACTTTATTTAGGACTGGGAAACAAATGTTAGCTTGTCTTACAAGAAACACACTCTGCTTTTGAGAAAAGAGCACTCCTCTACTCTACTGTGTTTCCCATGGGTTCCGAACAGTGAGCTTGCTCAGAACAAAAGAACTGTGCTTCCTACACACAGGGGCCATATCTAGTTCAACTATGCTTAGGAAACTGACAAGAACAGTAGCTCCTCTTCAGTCCAATACACTGTACTTGCTGGGAACAGACGCGAGTGCTATTTGCACTGTGTATGGCAATGGGAGCGCTATAGTGACTTTCCTTACCAGAAAACAACTCTTGCTCGTAAGACCAAAAACTGCATGTGATTCAACTCCATTTAGGACTGGGAAACAAATGCTAGCTCGCCTTACAAGAAACACACTCTGCTTTTGAGAAAAGGGCACTCTTCTACTCTACTGTGTTTCCTATGGGGTCCGAACAGTGAGCTTGATCAGAACAAAAGAACTGTTTTTCCTACACACCGGGGCCATATCTAGTTCAACTCTGCTTAGGAAACTGACTAGAACAGAGGATCCTCTTTAGTCCAATACACTGTACTTGCTGGGAACAGACGCGAGTGCTATTTGCACTGTGTATGGCAATGGGAGCTCAATAGTGACTCTTCTTACCAGAAAACAACTCTTGCTCGTAGGACCAGAAACTGCATGTGATTCAACTCCATTTCTGACTGGAAAGCAAATGCTAGCTTGCCTTACAAGAAACACTCTCTGCTTTTGAGAAAACGGCACTCTTCTACTCTACTGTGTTTCCTATGGGATCCGAACAGTGAGCTTGCTCAGAACAAAAGTACTGTGCTTCCTACACACATGGCCATATCTAGTTCAACTCTGCTTAGGAAACTGACAAGAACAGTAGCTCCTCTTCAGTCCAATACACTGTACTTGCTTAGAACAGACGCGAGTGCTATTTGCACTGTGTATGACAATGGGAGCACAATAGTGACTCTTCTTACAAGAAAACAACTCTTGCTCGTAGGACCAGAAACTGCATGGGATTCAACTCAATTTCTGACTGAGAAACAAACATTAGCTCGCCTAACAAGAAACACACTCTGCTTTTGAGAAAAGAGCACTCTTCTACTCAACTGTGTTTCCTATGGTGTCGAACAGTAAGCTTGCTCAGAAAAAAAGAACTGTGCTTCCTACACACACGGGCCATATCTTGTTCAACTCTGCTTAGGAAACTGACAAGAACTGTAGATCCTCTTCAGTCCAATACACTGTACATGCTGGGAACAGATGCCAGTGCTATTTGCACTGTGTATGACAATGGGACCGCAACAGTGACTCTTCTTACCAGAAAACAACTCTTGCTCGTAGGACCAGAAACTGCATGGGATTCAACTCCATTTAGGACTGGGAAACAAACGCTAT
>NW_026735496.1:0-123314 GCF_949786415.1 Peromyscus eremicus | reverse complement strand
GTATGGCAATGGCAGGGCAATAGTGACTCTTCTTACCATAAAACAACTCTTGCTCGTAGGACCAGAAACTGCATGTGATTCAACTCCATTTAGGACTGGGAAACACACGCTAGCTCGTCTTACAAGAAACACACTCTGCTTTAGAGAAAAGAGCACTCTTCTACTCTACTGTGTTTCCTATAGGGCCAGAACAGTGAGCTTGCTCAGAACAAAAGAACTGTGCTTCCTACACTCGGGCCATATCTAGTTCAACTCTGCTTAGGAAACTGACAAGAACAGTAGCTCCTCTTCAGTCTGATACACTGTACTTCCTGGGAACAGACGGGACTGCTATTTGCACTGTGTATGGCTATTGGAGCACAATAGTGACTCGTCTTACCAGAAAACAACTCTTGCTCGTAGGACAAAAAACTGCATGTGACTCAACTACATTTAGGACTGGGAAACAAACGCTAGCTCGCCTTCCAAGAAACACACTCTGCTTTTGAGAAAAGAGCACTCTTCTACTCTACTGTGTTTTCTATGGGTTCCGAACAGTGAGCTTGCTCAGAACAAAAAAACTGTGCTTCCTACACACACGGCCATATCTAGTTCAAGTCTGCTTAGGAACCTGACAAGAACAGTAGATCCTCTTCCATCCAATACACTGTACTTGCTGGGAAAAGACGCAAGTGCTATTTGTCCTGTGTATGGCAATGGCAGCGCAATAGTGACTCTTCTTACCAGAAAACAAGTCTTGCTTGCAGGACCTGAAACTGCATGTGATTCAACTCCATTTAGGACTGGGAAACAAACGCTAGCTCGCCCTAAAAGAAACACACTCTGCTTTTGAGAAAAGAGCACTCTTCTACTCTACTGTGTTTCCTATGGGGTCCAAACAGTGAGCTTGCTCAGAACAAAAGAACTGTGCTTCCTACACACGCGGGACATATCTCGTTCACCTCTGCTTAGGAAACTGACAAGAACAGTAGCTCCTCTTCAGTCCGATACACTGTACTTGCTGGGAACAGACGTGAGTGCTATTTGCACTGTGTATAGCAATGGGAGCGCAATAGTGACTTTCCTTACCAGAAAACAACTCTTGGTCGTAGTACCAGAAACTGCATGTGATTCAACTCCATTTAGGACTGGGAAACAAACGATAGCTCGCCTTACAAGAAACACACTCTGCTTTTGAGAAAAGAGCACTCTTCTACTCTACTGTGTTTCCTATAGGGCCAGAACAGTGAGGTTGCTCAGAACAAAAGAACTGTACTTCCTACACACACGGCCATATTAAGTTGAACTCTGCTGAGGAAACTGACAAGAACAGTAGCTCCTAATCAGTCCAATACACTGTACTTGAAGGGAACAGACGCGAGTACTATTTGCACTGTGTATGGCATTTGGAGCGCAATAGTGTCTCTTCTTACCAGAAAACAACTCTTGCTCGTAGGACCAAAAACTGCATGTGACTCAACTCCATTTAGGACTGGGAAACAAACGCGAGCTCACCTTACAAGAAAAACACTCTACTTTAGAGAAAAGAGCACTCTTCTATTCTACTGTGTTTCCTATGGGGTCCAAACAGTGAGCTTGCTCAGAAAAAAAGAACTGTGCTTCCTACACACACGGCCATATCTAGTTCAAGTCTGCTTAGGAAACTGACAAGAACAGTAGCTCCTCTTCAGTCTGATACACTGTACTTGCTGGGAACAGACGCATGTGCTATTTGCACTGTGTATGGCAATGGGAGCGCAATAGTGACTTTCCTTACCAGAAAACAACTCTTGCTCATAGGACCAGAAACTGCATGTGATTCAACTCCATTTAGGACTGGGAAACAAATGCTAGCTCGCCTTACATGAAACACACTCTGCTTTTGAGAAAAGAGCACTCTTGTACTCTACTATGTTTCCTATGGGGTCCAAAAAGTGAGCTTGCTCAGAAAAAAAGAACTGTGCTTCCTACATACACTGGCCATATCTAGTTCAACTCTGCTTAGGAACCTGACAAGAACAGTAGATCCTCTTCAGTCCAATACACTGTACATGCTGGGAACAGACGCGTGTGCTATTTGCCCTGTGTATGGCATTTGGAGCGCAATAGTGACTCTTCTTACCAGAAAACAACTCTTGCTCGTAGGATCAGAAACTGCATGTGATACAACTCCACTTAGGACTGGGAAACAAACTCTAACTCGCCTTACAAGAAACACACTCTGATTTAGAGAAAAAAGCACTCTTCTACTCTATTGTGTTTCCTAGGAGGTCCGAACGGTGAACTTGCTCAGAACAAAAGAACTGTGCTTCCTACACACACGGCCATATCTAGTTCAATTCTGCTTAGGAACCTGACAAGAACAGTAGATCCTCTTCCATCCAATACACTGTACTTGCTGGGAAAAGACGCAAGTGCTATTTGTCCTGTGTATGGCAATGGCAGCGCAATAGTGACTCTTCTTACCAGAAAACAAGTCTTGCTTGCAGGACCTGAAACTGCATGTGATTCAACTCCATTTAGGACTGGGAAACAAACGCTAGCTCGCCCTAAAAGAAACACACTCTGCTTTTGAGAAAAGAGCACTCTTCTACTCTACTGTGTTTCCTATGGGGTCCAAACAGTGAGCTTGCTCAGAACAAAAGAACTGTGCTTCCTACACACGCGGGACATATCTCGTTCACCTCTGCTTAGGAAACTGACAAGAACAGTAGCTCCTCTTCAGTCCGATACACTGTACTTGCTGGGAACAGACGTGAGTGCTATTTGCACTGTGTATAGCAATGGGAGCGCAATAGTGACTTTCCTTACCAGAAAACAACTCTTGGTCGTAGTACCAGAAACTGCATGTGATTCAACGCCATTTAGGACTGGGAAACAAACGATAGCTCGCCTTACAAGAAACACACTCTGCTTTTGAGAAAAGAGCACTCTTCTACTCTACTGTGTTTCCTATAGGGCCAGAACAGTGAGGTTGCTCAGAACAAAAGAACTGTACTTCCTACACACACGGCCATATTAAGTTGAACTCTGCTGAGGAAACTGACAAGAACAGTAGCTCCTAATCAGTCCAATACACTGTACTTGAAGGGAACAGACGCGAGTACTATTTGCACTGTGTATGGCATTTGGAGCGCAATAGTGTCTCTTCTTACCAGAAAACAACTCTTGCTCGTAGGACCAAAAACTGCATGTGACTCAACTCCATTTAGGACTGGGAAACAAACGCGAGCTCACCTTACAAGAAAAACACTCTACTTTAGAGAAAAGAGCACTCTTCTATTCTACTGTGTTTCCTATGGGGTCCAAACAGTGAGCTTGCTCAGAAAAAAAGAACTGTGCTTCCTACACACACGGCCATATCTAGTTCAAGTCTGCTTAGGAAACTGACAAGAACAGTAGCTCCTCTTCAGTCTGATACACTGTACTTGCTGGGAACAGACGCATGTGCTATTTGCACTGTGTATGGCAATGGGAGCGCAATAGTGACTTTCCTTACCAGAAAACAACTCTTGCTCATAGGACCAGAAACTGCATGTGATTCAACTCCATTTAGGACTGGGAAACAAATGCTAGCTCGCCTTACATGAAACACACTCTGCTTTTGAGAAAAGAGCACTCTTGTACTCTACTATGTTTCCTATGGGGTCCAAAAAGTGAGCTTGCTCAGAAAAAAAGAACTGTGCTTCCTACATACACTGGCCATATCTAGTTCAACTCTGCTTAGGAACCTGACAAGAACAGTAGATCCTCTTCAGTCCAATACACTGTACATGCTGGGAACAGACGCGTGTGCTATTTGCCCTGTGTATGGCATTTGGAGCACAATAGTGACTCTTCTTACCAGAAAACAACTCTTGCTCGTAGGATCAGAAACTGCATGTGATACAACTCCACTTAGGACTGGGAAACAAACTCTAACTCGCCTTACAAGAAACACACTCTGATTTAGAGAAAAAAGCACTCTTCTACTCTATTGTGTTTCCTAGGAGGTCCGAACGGTGAACTTGCTCAGAACAAAAGAACTGTGCTTCCTACACACACGGCCATATCTAGTTCAATTCTGCTTAGGAACCTGACAAGAACAGTAGATCCTCTTCAGTCCAATACACTGTACTGCTGGGAACAGACAACAGTGCTATTTGTCCTGTGTATGGCAATGGCAGGGCAATAGTGACTCTTCTTACCATAAAACAACTCTTGCTCGTAGGACCAGAAACTGCATGTGATTCAACTCCATTTAGGACTGGGAAACAAACGCTAGCTCGTCTTACAAGAAACACACTCTGCTTTAGAGAAAAGAGCACTCTTCTACTCTACTGTGTTTCCTATAGGGCCAGAACAGTGAGCTTGCTCAGAACAAAAGAACTGTGCTTCCTACACTCGGGCCATATCTAGTTCAACTCTGCTTAGGAAACTGACAAGAACAGTAGCTCCTCTTCAGTCTGATACACTGTACTTCCTGGGAACAGACGGGACTGCTATTTGCACTGTGTATGGCTATTGGAGCACAATAGTGACTCGTCTTACCAGAAAACAACTCTTGCTCGTAGGACAAAAAACTGCATGTGACTCAACTACATTTAGGACTGGGAAACAAACGCTAGCTCGCCTTCCAAGAAACACACTCTGCTTTTGAGAAAAGAGCACTCTTCTACTCTACTGTGTTTTCTATGGGTTCCGAACAGTGAGCTTGCTCAGAACAAAAGAACTGTGCTTCCTACACACACGGCCATATCTAGTTCAAGTCTGCTTAGGAACCTGACAAGAACAGTAGATCCTCTTCCATCCAATACACTGTACTTGCTGGGAAAAGACGCAAGTGCTATTTGTCCTGTGTATGGCAATGGCAGTGCAATAGTGACTCTTCTTACCAGAAAACAAGTCTTGCTTGCAGGACCTGAAACTGCATGTGATTCAACTCCATTTAGGACTGGGAAACAAACGCTAGCTCGCCCTAAAAGAAACACACTCTGCTTTTGAGAAAAGAGCACTCTTCTACTCTACTGTGTTTCCTATGGGGTCCAAACAGTGAGCTTGCTCAGAACAAAAGAACTGTGCTTCCTACACACGCGGGACATATCTCGTTCACCTCTGCTTAGGAAACTGACAAGAACAGTAGCTCCTCTTCAGTCCGATACACTGTACTTGCTGGGAACAGACGTGAGTGCTATTTGCACTGTGTATAGCAATGGGAGCGCAATAGTGACTTTCCTTACCAGAAAACAACTCTTGGTCATAGTACCAGAAACTGCATGTGATTCAACTCCATTTAGGACTGGGAAACAAACGATAGCTCGCCTTACAAGAAACACACTCTGCTTTTGAGAAAAGAGCACTCTTCTACTCTACTGTGTTTCCTATAGGGCCAGAACAGTGAGGTTGCTCAGAACAAAAGAACTGTACTTCCTACACACACGGCCATATTAAGTTGAACTCTGCTGAGGAAACTGACAAGAACAGTAGCTCCTAATCAGTCCAATACACTGTACTTGAAGGGAACAGACGCGAGTACTATTTGCACTGTGTATGGCATTTGGAGCGCAATAGTGTCTCTTCTTACCAGAAAACAACTCTTGCTCGTAGGACCAAAAACTGCATGTGACTCAACTCCATTTAGGACTGGGAAACAAACGCGAGCTCACCTTACAAGAAAAACACTCTACTTTAGAGAAAAGAGCACTCTTCTATTCTACTGTGTTTCCTATGGGGTCCAAACAGTGAGCTTGCTCAGAAAAAAAGAACTGTGCTTCCTACACACACGGCCATATCTAGTTCAAGTCTGCTTAGGAAACTGACAAGAACAGTAGCTCCTCTTCAGTCTGATACACTGTACTTGCTGGGAACAGACGCATGTGCTATTTGCACTGTGTATGGCAATGGGAGCGCAATAGTGACTTTCCTTACCAGAAAACAACTCTTGCTCATAGGACCAGAAACTGCATGTGATTCAACTCCATTTAGGACTGGGAAACAAATGCTAGCTCGCCTTACATGAAACACACTCTGCTTTTGAGAAAAGAGCACTCTTGTACTCTACTATGTTTCCTATGGGGTCCAAAAAGTGAGCTTGCTCAGAAAAAAAGAACTGTGCTTCCTACATACACGGGCCATATCTAGTTCAACTCTGCTTAGGAAACTGACAAGAACAGTAGCTCCTCTTCAGTCCAATACACTGTACTTGCTCGGAACAAACGCGAGAGCTATTTGCACTGTGTATGGCAATTGGAGCACAATAGTGAATCGTCTTACCAGAAAACAACTCTTGCTCCTAGGACAAAAAACTGCATGTGACTCAACTCCACTTAGGACTGGGAAACAAACGCTAGCTCGACTTCCAAAAACACACTCAGCTTTTGAGAAAAGAGCACTCTTCTACTCTACTGTGTTTCCTATGTGTTCCGAACAGTGAGCTTGCTCAGAACAAAAAAACTGTGCTTCCTACACACACGGCCATATCTAGTTCAAGTCTGCTTAGGAAACTGACAAGAACAGTAGCTCCTATTCAGTCCGATACACTGTACTTGCTGGGAACAGACGCGAGTGCTATTTGCACTGTATATGACATTTGGAGCGCAACAGTGACTCTTCTTACCAGAAAACAACTCTTGCTCGTAGGACCAGAAACTGCATGTGACTCAACTCCATTTAGGACTGGGAAACAAACGCTAGCTCGCCTTACAAGAAACACACTCTGCTTTTAAGAAAAGTGCACTCTTCTACTCTACTGTGTTTCCTATTGGGCCAGAACAGTGAGCTTGCTCAGAACATAAGAACTGTGCTTCCTACACACACGGGCCATATCTAGTTCAACTCTGCTTAGGAAACTGAGAAGAACAGTAGCTCCTCTTCAGTCTGATACACTGTACTTGCTGGGAACAGACGCATGTGCTATTTGCACTGTGTATGGCAATTGGAGCACAATAGTGACTTTCCTTACCAAAAAACAACTCTTGCTCGTAGGACCAGAAACTGCATGTGATTCAACTCCATATAGGACTGGGAAACAAACGCTAGCTCCCCTTACAAGAAACACAATCTGCTTTTGAGAAAAGAGCACTCTTCTACTCTACTGTGTTTCTTATAGGGCCAGAACAGTGAGCTTGCTCAGAACAAAAGAACTGTGCTTCCTACACACACGGCCATATCTAGTTCAACTCTGCTTAGGAACCTGACAAGAACAGTAGATCCTCTTCAGTCCAATACACTGTACATGCTGGGAACAGACGCGTGTGCTATTTGCCCTGTGTATGACAATGGGAGCACAATAGTGACTCTTCTTACCAGAAAACAACTCTTGCTCGTAGGACCAGAAACTGCATGTGATTCCACTCCATTTAGGACTGGGAAACAAACGCTAGCTCGCCTTACAAGAAACACTATCTGCTTTAGAGAAAAGAGCACGCTTGTACTCTACTGTGTTTCCTATAGGGCCAGAACAGTGAGCTTGCTCAGAAGAAAAGAACTGTGCTTCCTACACTCGGGCCATATCTAGTTCAACTCTGCTTAGGAAACTGACAAGAACAGTAGATCCTCTTCAGTCCAATACACTGTACTTGCTCGGAACAGACGCGAGTGCTATTTGCACTGTGAATGGCAATTGGAGCACAATAGTGACTCGTCTACCAGAAAACAACTCTTGCTTGTAGGACAAAAAACTGCATGTGACTCAACTCCATTTAGGACTGGGAAACAAACACTAGCTCGCCTTCCAAGAAACACACTCTGCTTTTGAGAAAAGAGCACTCTTCTACTCTACTGTTTCCTATGTGTTCCGAACAGTGAGCTTGTTCAGAATAAAAAAACTGTGCTTCCTACAAACACGGCCACATCTAGTTCAAGTCTGCTTAGGAACCTGACAAGAACAGTAGATCCTCTTCAGTCCGATACACTATACTTGCTGGGAACAGACAGGAGGGCTATTTGCACTGTGTATGGCAATGGGAGCACAATAGTGACTTTCCTTACCAGAAAACAACTCTTGGTCGTAGGACCAGAAACTGCATGTGATTCAACTCCATTTAGGACTGGGAAACAAATGCTAGCTCGCCTTACAAGAAACACAATCTGCTTTTGAGAAAGAGCACTCTTCTACTCTACTGTGTTTCTTATAGGGCCAGAACAGTGAGCTTGCTCAGAACAAAAGAACTGTGCTTCCTACACACACGGCCATATCTAGTTCAACTCTGCTGAGGAAACTGACAAGAACAGTAGCTCCTAATCAGTCCAATACACTGTACTTGTAGGGAAGAGACGCGAGTACTATTTGCACTGTGTATGGCATTTGGAGCACAATAGTGACTCTTCTTACCAGAAAACAACTCTTGCTCATAGGACCAAAAACTGCATGTGACTCAACTCCATTTAGGACTGGGAAACAAACGCAAGCTCACCTTACAAGAAAAACACTCTGCTTTAGAGAAAAGAGCACTCTTCTACTCTACTGTGTTTCCTATGGGGTCCAAACAGTGAGCTTGCTCAGAACAAAAGAACTGTGCTTCCTACACACACGGGCCATATCTCGTTCAACTCTTCTTAGGAAACTGACAAGAACAGTAGCTCCTATTCAGTCCAATACACTGTACTTGCTGGGAACAGACGCGAGTGCTATTTGCACTGTGTATAGCAATTGGAACACAACAGTGACTCTTCTTACCAGAAAACAACTCTTGCTCGTAGGACAAAAAACTGCATGTGACTCAACTCCATTTAGGACTGGGAAACTAACGCGAGCTCGCCTTCCAAAAACACACTCTGCTTTTGAGAAAAGAGCACTCTTCTACTCTACTGTGTTTCCTCTGTGCTTCGAACAGTGAGCTTACTCAGAACAAAACAACTGTGCTTCCTACACACACGGCCATATCTAGATCAAGTCTGCTTAGGAAACTGACAAGAACAGTAGCTCCTGTTCAGTCCAATACACTGTACTTGCTGGGAACAGACGTGAGTGCTATTTGCACTGTATATGGCAATGGGAGCGCAATAGTGACATTCCTTACCAGAAAACAACTCTTGCTCATAGGACCAGAAACTGCATGTGATTCCACTCCATTTAGGACTGGGAAACAAACGCTAGCTCGCCTTACAAGAAACACACTCTGCTTCAGAGTAAAGAGCACTCTTCTACTCTACTGTGTTTCCTATGGGGTCCAAACAGTGAGCTTGCTCAGAACATAAGAACTGTGCTTTCTACACACACGGGCCATATCTAGTTCAACTCTGCTTAGGAAACTGACAAGAACAGTAGCTCCTCTTCAGTCTGATACACTGTACTTGCTGGGAACAGACGCATGTGCTATTTGCACTGTGTATGGCAATGGGAGCGCAATAGTGACATTCCTTACCAGAAAACAACTCTTGCTCATAGGACCAGAAACTGCATGTGATTCCACTCCATTTAGGACTGGGAAACAAACGCTAGCTCGCCTTACAAGAAACACACTCTGCTTTTGAGAAAAGAGCACTCTTCTACTCTACTGTGTTTCCTATGGGGTCCAAACAGTGAGCTTGCTCAGAACATAAGAACTGTGCTTTCTACACACACGGGCCATATCTAGTTGAACTCTGCTTAGGAAACTGACAAGAACAGTAGCTCCTCTTCAGTCTGATACACTGTACTTGCTGGGAACAGACGCATGCGCTATTTGCACTGTGTATGGCAATGGGAGCGCAATAGTGACATTCCTTACCAGAAAACAACTCTTGCTCATAGGACCAGAAACTGCATGTGATTCCACTCCATTTAGGACTGGGAAACAAACGCTAGCTCGCCTTACAAGAAACACACTCTGCTTCAGAGAAAAGAGCACTCTTCTACTCTACTGTGTTTCCTATGGGGTCCAAACAGTGAGCTTGCTCAGAACAAAAGAACTGTGCTTCCTACACACACGGGCCATAACAAGTTCAACTCTGCTTAGGAAACTGACAAGAACAGTAGCTCCTCTTCAGTCCAATACACTGTACTTGCTCGGAACAGACGCGTGTGCTATTTGCACTGTGTATTGGAGCACAATAGTGACTCGTCTTACCAGAAAACAACTCTTGCTCGTAGGACAAAAAACTGCATGTGACTCAACTCATTTTAGGACTGGGAAACAAACACTAGCTCGCCTTCCAAGAAACACACTCTGCTTTTGAGAAAAGAGCACTCTTCTACTTTACGGTTTACTATGTGTTCCGAACAGTGAGCTTGCTCAGAACAAAAAAACTGTGCTTCCTACAAACATTGCCACATGTAGTTCAAGTCTGCTTAGGAACCTGAGAAGAACAGTAGATCCTCTTCAGTCTGATACACTGTATTTGCTGGGAACAGACGCGAGTGCTATTTGCACTGTGTATGGCAATGGGAGCTCAATAGTTACTTTCCTTACCAGAAAACAGCTCTTGCTCATAGGAACAGAAACTGCATGGGATTCAACTCCATTTAGGACTGGGAAACAAACGCTAGCTCGCCTTACAAGAAACACACTCTGCTTTTGAGAAAAGAGCACAATTCTACTCTACTGTGTTTCCTATGTGGTCCGAAAAGTGAGCCTGCTCAGAACAAAAGAAATGTGCTTCCTACACACACCGACCATATCTAGTTCAACTCTGCTTAGGAAACTGACAAGAACAGTAGCTCCTCTTCAGTCCAATACACTGTATTTGCTGGGAACAGACGCGAGTACTATTTGCACTGTGTATGGCAATGGGAGCTCAATAGTTACTTTCCTTACCAGAAAACAACTCTTGCTCGTAGGAACAGAAACTGCCTGGGATTCAACTCCATTTAGGACTGGGAAACAAACGCTAGGTCGCCTTACAAGAAACACACTCTGCTTTTGGGAAAAGAGCACTCTTCTTCTCTACTGTGTTTCCTATGGTGTCCGAACAGTGATCTTGCTCAGAACAAAAGAACTGTGCTTCCGACACACACGGCCATATCTAGTTCAATTCTGCTTAGGAACCTGACAAGAACAGTAGATCCTCTTCAGTCCAATACACTGTACTTGCTGGGAACAAACGCCAGTGCTATTTGTCCGGTGTATGGCAATGGCAGCGCAATATTGACTCTTCTTACCAGAAAACAACTCTTGCTCGTAGGACCAGAAACTGCATGTGATTCAACTCCATTTAGGACTGGGAAACAAACGCTAACTCGCCTTACAAGAAACACACTCTGATTTAGAGAAAAGAGCACTCTTCTACTCTACTGTGTTTCTTATAGGGCCAGAATAGTGAGCTTGCTCAGAACAAAAGAACTGTGCTTCCTACACACGGGCCATATCTAGCTCAACTCTGCTTAGGAAACTGAGAAGAACAGTAGCTCCTATTCAGTCCAATATACTGTACTTGCTGGGAACAGATGCGTGTGCTATTTGCACTGTGTATTGCATTTGGAGCGCAATAGTGACTCTTCTTACCAGAAAACAACTCTTGCTCGTAGGACCAAAAACTGCCTGTGACAACTCCATTTAGGACTGGGAAACAAACGCGAGATCGCCTTACTAGAAACACACTCTGCTTTAGAGAAAAGAGCACTCTTCTACTGTACTGTGTAACCTATGGGGTCCGAACAGTGAGCTTGCTCAGAACAAAAAAACTGTGCTTCCTACACACACGGCCAAATCTAGTTCAAGTCTGATTAGGAACCTGACAAGAACAGTAGATCCTCTTTTGTCCAATACACTGTATTTGCTGGGAAAAGACGCCAGTGCTATTTGTCCTGTGTATAGCAATGACCGCGCAATAGTGACTCTTCTTACCAGAAACAACTCTTGCTTGTAGGACCAGAAACTGCATGTGATTCAACTCCATTTAGGACTGGGAAACAAACGCTAGCTCGCCTTACAAGAAACACACTCTGCTTTTGAGAAAAGAGCACTCTTCTACTCTACTGTGTTTCCTATAGGGCCAGAACAGTGAGCTTGCTCAGAAAAAAAGAACTGTGCTTCCTACACACACGGGCCATATCTAGTTCAACTCTGCTTAGGAAACTGAGAAGAACAGTAGCTCCTCTTCAGTCCAATACACTGCACTTGCTGGGAACAGACACGAGGGCTATTTGCACTGTGTATGGCAATGGGAGCGCAATAGTGACTTTCTTTACCAGAAAACAACTCTTGCTCATAGGACCAGAAACTGCATGTGATTACACTCCGTTTAGGACTGGGAAACAAACGCTAGCTCGCCTTACAAGAAACACACTCTGCTTTAGAGAAAAGAGCACTCTTCTACTCTACTGTGTTTCCTATGGGGTCCAAACAGTGAGCTTGCTCAGAACAAAAGAACTGTGCTTCCTACACACACGGACCATATCTAGTTCAACTCTGCTTAGTAAACTGACAAGAACAGTAGCTCCTATTCAGTCCAATACACTGTACTTGCTGGGAAAAGACGCGAGTGCTATTTGCCTTGTGTAGGGCAATGGAAACACAATAGTGACTTACCTTACCATAAAACAACTCTTGCTCATAGGACCAGAAACTGCATGTGATTCAACTCCATTTAGGTCTGGGAAACAAATGCTAGCTCGCCTTACATGAAACACACTCTGCTTTTGAGAAAAGAGCACTCTTCTACTCTACTGTGTTTCCTATGGGTCCGAACAGTGAGCTTGCTCAGAACAAAAGAACTGTGCTTCCTACACACAAGGGCCATATCTAGTTCAACTCTGCTTAGAAAACTGACAAGAACAGTAGCTCCTTTTCAGTCCAATACACTGTACTTGCGGGGAAGAGACGCGAGTGCTATTTGCACTGTGTATGGCAATGGGAGCGCAATAGTGACTTTCCTTACCAGAAAACAACTCTTGCTCATAGGACCAGAAACTGCATGTGATTCAACTCCATTTAGGACTGGGAAACAAATGCTAGCTCGCCTTACATGAAACACACTCTGCTTTTGAGAAAAGAGCACTCTTGTACTCTACTATGTTTCCTATGGGGTCCAAAAAGTGAGCTTGCTCAGAAAAAAAGAACTGTGCTTCCTACATACACGGGCCATATCTAGTTCAACTCTGCTTAGGAAACTGACAAGAACAGTAGCTCCTCTTCAGTCCAATACACTGTACTTGCTCGGAACAAACGCGAGAGCTATTTGCACTGTGTATGGCAATTGGAGCACAATAGTGAATCGTCTTACCAGAAAACAACTCTTGCTCCTAGGACAAAAAACTGCATGTGACTCAACTCCACTTAGGACTGGGAAACAAACGCTAGCTCGACTTCCAAAAACACACTCAGCTTTTGAGAAAAGAGCACTCTTCTACTCTACTGTGTTTCCTATGTGTTCCGAACAGTGAGCTTGCTCAGAACAAAAAAACTGTGCTTCCTACACACACGGCCATATCTAGTTCAAGTCTGCTTAGGAAACTGACAAGAACAGTAGCTCCTATTCAGTCCGATACACTGTACTTGCTGGGAACAGACGCGAGTGCTATTTGCACTGTATATGACATTTGGAGCGCAACAGTGACTCTTCTTACCAGAAAACAACTCTTGCTCGTAGGACCAGAAACTGCATG
Organism: Peromyscus eremicus; assembly: GCF_949786415.1. Classification (NCBI taxonomy): domain Eukaryota; kingdom Metazoa; phylum Chordata; class Mammalia; order Rodentia; family Cricetidae; genus Peromyscus; species Peromyscus eremicus. The sequence continues at coordinate 109,831 of NW_026735496.1, read as the reverse complement.
TGACTCAACTCCATTTAGGACTGGGAAACAAACGCTAGCTCGCCTTACAAGAAACACACTCTGCTTTTAAGAAAAGTGCACTCTTCTACTCTACTGTGTTTCCTATTGGGCCAGAACAGTGAGCTTGCTCAGAACATAAGAACTGTGCTTCCTACACACACGGGCCATATCTAGTTCAACTCTGCTTAGGAAACTGAGAAGAACAGTAGCTCCTCTTCAGTCTGATACACTGTACTTGCTGGGAACAGACGCATGTGCTATTTGCACTGTGTATGGCAATTGGAGCACAATAGTGACTTTCCTTACCAAAAAACAACTCTTGCTCGTAGGACCAGAAACTGCATGTGATTCAACTCCATATAGGACTGGGAAACAAACGCTAGCTCCCCTTACAAGAAACACAATCTGCTTTTGAGAAAAGAGCACTCTTCTACTCTACTGTGTTTCTTATAGGGCCAGAACAGTGAGCTTGCTCAGAACAAAAGAACTGTGCTTCCTACACACACGGCCATATCTAGTTCAACTCTGCTTAGGAACCTGACAAGAACAGTAGATCCTCTTCAGTCCAATACACTGTACATGCTGGGAACAGACGCGTGTGCTATTTGCCCTGTGTATGACAATGGGAGCACAATAGTGACTCTTCTTACCAGAAAACAACTCTTGCTCGTAGGACCAGAAACTGCATGTGATTCCACTCCATTTAGGACTGGGAAACAAACGCTAGCTCGCCTTACAAGAAACACTATCTGCTTTAGAGAAAAGAGCACGCTTGTACTCTACTGTGTTTCCTATAGGGCCAGAACAGTGAGCTTGCTCAGAAGAAAAGAACTGTGCTTCCTACACTCGGGCCATATCTAGTTCAACTCTGCTTAGGAAACTGACAAGAACAGTAGATCCTCTTCAGTCCAATACACTGTACTTGCTCGGAACAGACGCGAGTGCTATTTGCACTGTGAATGGCAATTGGAGCACAATAGTGACTCGTCTACCAGAAAACAACTCTTGCTTGTAGGACAAAAAACTGCATGTGACTCAACTCCATTTAGGACTGGGAAACAAACACTAGCTCGCCTTCCAAGAAACACACTCTGCTTTTGAGAAAAGAGCACTCTTCTACTCTACTGTTTCCTATGTGTTCCGAACAGTGAGCTTGTTCAGAATAAAAAAACTGTGCTTCCTACAAACACGGCCACATCTAGTTCAAGTCTGCTTAGGAACCTGACAAGAACAGTAGATCCTCTTCAGTCCGATACACTATACTTGCTGGGAACAGACAGGAGGGCTATTTGCACTGTGTATGGCAATGGGAGCACAATAGTGACTTTCCTTACCAGAAAACAACTCTTGGTCGTAGGACCAGAAACTGCATGTGATTCAACTCCATTTAGGACTGGGAAACAAATGCTAGCTCGCCTTACAAGAAACACAATCTGCTTTTGAGAAAGAGCACTCTTCTACTCTACTGTGTTTCTTATAGGGCCAGAACAGTGAGCTTGCTCAGAACAAAAGAACTGTGCTTCCTACACACACGGCCATATCTAGTTCAACTCTGCTGAGGAAACTGACAAGAACAGTAGCTCCTAATCAGTCCAATACACTGTACTTGTAGGGAAGAGACGCGAGTACTATTTGCACTGTGTATGGCATTTGGAGCACAATAGTGACTCTTCTTACCAGAAAACAACTCTTGCTCATAGGACCAAAAACTGCATGTGACTCAACTCCATTTAGGACTGGGAAACAAACGCAAGCTCACCTTACAAGAAAAACACTCTGCTTTAGAGAAAAGAGCACTCTTCTACTCTACTGTGTTTCCTATGGGGTCCAAACAGTGAGCTTGCTCAGAACAAAAGAACTGTGCTTCCTACACACACGGGCCATATCTCGTTCAACTCTTCTTAGGAAACTGACAAGAACAGTAGCTCCTATTCAGTCCAATACACTGTACTTGCTGGGAACAGACGCGAGTGCTATTTGCACTGTGTATAGCAATTGGAACACAACAGTGACTCTTCTTACCAGAAAACAACTCTTGCTCGTAGGACAAAAAACTGCATGTGACTCAACTCCATTTAGGACTGGGAAACTAACGCGAGCTCGCCTTCCAAAAACACACTCTGCTTTTGAGAAAAGAGCACTCTTCTACTCTACTGTGTTTCCTCTGTGCTTCGAACAGTGAGCTTACTCAGAACAAAACAACTGTGCTTCCTACACACACGGCCATATCTAGATCAAGTCTGCTTAGGAAACTGACAAGAACAGTAGCTCCTGTTCAGTCCAATACACTGTACTTGCTGGGAACAGACGTGAGTGCTATTTGCACTGTATATGGCAATGGGAGCGCAATAGTGACATTCCTTACCAGAAAACAACTCTTGCTCATAGGACCAGAAACTGCATGTGATTCCACTCCATTTAGGACTGGGAAACAAACGCTAGCTCGCCTTACAAGAAACACACTCTGCTTCAGAGTAAAGAGCACTCTTCTACTCTACTGTGTTTCCTATGGGGTCCAAACAGTGAGCTTGCTCAGAACATAAGAACTGTGCTTTCTACACACACGGGCCATATCTAGTTCAACTCTGCTTAGGAAACTGACAAGAACAGTAGCTCCTCTTCAGTCTGATACACTGTACTTGCTGGGAACAGACGCATGTGCTATTTGCACTGTGTATGGCAATGGGAGCGCAATAGTGACATTCCTTACCAGAAAACAACTCTTGCTCATAGGACCAGAAACTGCATGTGATTCCACTCCATTTAGGACTGGGAAACAAACGCTAGCTCGCCTTACAAGAAACACACTCTGCTTTTGAGAAAAGAGCACTCTTCTACTCTACTGTGTTTCCTATGGGGTCCAAACAGTGAGCTTGCTCAGAACATAAGAACTGTGCTTTCTACACACACGGGCCATATCTAGTTGAACTCTGCTTAGGAAACTGACAAGAACAGTAGCTCCTCTTCAGTCTGATACACTGTACTTGCTGGGAACAGACGCATGCGCTATTTGCACTGTGTATGGCAATGGGAGCGCAATAGTGACATTCCTTACCAGAAAACAACTCTTGCTCATAGGACCAGAAACTGCATGTGATTCCACTCCATTTAGGACTGGGAAACAAACGCTAGCTCGCCTTACAAGAAACACACTCTGCTTCAGAGAAAAGAGCACTCTTCTACTCTACTGTGTTTCCTATGGGGTCCAAACAGTGAGCTTGCTCAGAACAAAAGAACTGTGCTTCCTACACACACGGGCCATATCTAGTTCAACTCTGCTTAGGAAACTGACAAGAACAGTAGCTCCTCTTCAGTCCAATACACTGTACTTGCTCGGAACAGACGCGAGTGCTATTTGCACTGTGTATTGGAGCACAATAGTGACTCGTCTTACCAGAAAACAACTCTTGCTCGTAGGACAAAAAACTGCATGTGACTCAACTCATTTTAGGACTGGGAAACAAACACTAGCTCGCCTTCCAAGAAACACACTCTGCTTTTGAGAAAAGAGCACTCTTCTACTTTACGGTTTACTATGTGTTCCGAACAGTGAGCTTGCTCAGAACAAAAAAACTGTGCTTCCTACAAACATTGCCACATGTAGTTCAAGTCTGCTTAGGAACCTGAGAAGAACAGTAGATCCTCTTCAGTCTGATACACTGTATTTGCTGGGAACAGACGCGAGTGCTATTTGCACTGTGTATGGCAATGGGAGCTCAATAGTTACTTTCCTTACCAGAAAACAGCTCTTGCTCATAGGAACAGAAACTGCATGGGATTCAACTCCATTTAGGACTGGGAAACAAACGCTAGCTCGCCTTACAAGAAACACACTCTGCTTTTGAGAAAAGAGCACAATTCTACTCTACTGTGTTTCCTATGTGGTCCGAAAAGTGAGCCTGCTCAGAACAAAAGAAATGTGCTTCCTACACACACCGACCATATCTAGTTCAACTCTGCTTAGGAAACTGACAAGAACAGTAGCTCCTCTTCAGTCCAATACACTGTATTTGCTGGGAACAGACGCGAGTACTATTTGCACTGTGTATGGCAATGGGAGCTCAATAGTTACTTTCCTTACCAGAAAACAACTCTTGCTCGTAGGAACAGAAACTGCCTGGGATTCAACTCCATTTAGGACTGGGAAACAAACGCTAGGTCGCCTTACAAGAAACACACTCTGCTTTTGGGAAAAGAGCACTCTTCTTCTCTACTGTGTTTCCTATGGTGTCCGAACAGTGATCTTGCTCAGAACAAAAGAACTGTGCTTCCGACACACACGGCCATATCTAGTTCAATTCTGCTTAGGAACCTGACAAGAACAGTAGATCCTCTTCAGTCCAATACACTGTACTTGCTGGGAACAAACGCCAGTGCTATTTGTCCGGTGTATGGCAATGGCAGCGCAATATTGACTCTTCTTACCAGAAAACAACTCTTGCTCGTAGGACCAGAAACTGCATGTGATTCAACTCCATTTAGGACTGGGAAACAAACGCTAACTCGCCTTACAAGAAACACACTCTGATTTAGAGAAAAGAGCACTCTTCTACTCTACTGTGTTTCTTATAGGGCCAGAATAGTGAGCTTGCTCAGAACAAAAGAACTGTGCTTCCTACACACGGGCCATATCTAGCTCAACTCTGCTTAGGAAACTGAGAAGAACAGTAGCTCCTATTCAGTCCAATATACTGTACTTGCTGGGAACAGATGCGTGTGCTATTTGCACTGTGTATTGCATTTGGAGCGCAATAGTGACTCTTCTTACCAGAAAACAACTCTTGCTCGTAGGACCAAAAACTGCCTGTGACAACTCCATTTAGGACTGGGAAACAAACGCGAGATCGCCTTACTAGAAACACACTCTGCTTTAGAGAAAAGAGCACTCTTCTACTGTACTGTGTAACCTATGGGGTCCGAACAGTGAGCTTGCTCAGAACAAAAAAACTGTGCTTCCTACACACACGGCCAAATCTAGTTCAAGTCTGATTAGGAACCTGACAAGAACAGTAGATCCTCTTTTGTCCAATACACTGTATTTGCTGGGAAAAGACGCCAGTGCTATTTGTCCTGTGTATAGCAATGACCGCGCAATAGTGACTCTTCTTACCAGAAACAACTCTTGCTTGTAGGACCAGAAACTGCATGTGATTCAACTCCATTTAGGACTGGGAAACAAACGCTAGCTCGCCTTACAAGAAACACACTCTGCTTTTGAGAAAAGAGCACTCTTCTACTCTACTGTGTTTCCTATAGGGCCAGAACAGTGAGCTTGCTCAGAAAAAAAGAATTGTGCTTCCTACACACACGGGCCATATCTAGTTCAACTCTGCTTAGGAAACTGAGAAGAACAGTAGCTCCTCTTCAGTCCAATACACTGCACTTGCTGGGAACAGACACGAGGGCTATTTGCACTGTGTATGGCAATGGGAGCGCAATAGTGACTTTCTTTACCAGAAAACAACTCTTGCTCATAGGACCAGAAACTGCATGTGATTACACTCCGTTTAGGACTGGGAAACAAACGCTAGCTCGCCTTACAAGAAACACACTCTGCTTTAGAGAAAAGAGCACTCTTCTACTCTACTGTGTTTCCTATGGGGTCCAAACAGTGAGCTTGCTCAGAACAAAAGAACTGTGCTTCCTACACACACGGACCATATCTAGTTCAACTCTGCTTAGTAAACTGACAAGAACAGTAGCTCCTATTCAGTCCAATACACTGTACTTGCTGGGAAAAGACGCGAGTGCTATTTGCCTTGTGTAGGGCAATGGAAACACAATAGTGACTTACCTTACCATAAAACAACTCTTGCTCATAGGACCAGAAACTGCATGTGATTCAACTCCATTTAGGTCTGGGAAACAAATGCTAGCTCGCCTTACATGAAACACACTCTGCTTTTGAGAAAAGAGCACTCTTCTACTCTACTGTGTTTCCTATGGGTCCGAACAGTGAGCTTGCTCAGAACAAAAGAACTGTGCTTCCTACACACAAGGGCCATATCTAGTTCAACTCTGCTTAGAAAACTGACAAGAACAGTAGCTCCTTTTCAGTCCAATACACTGTACTTGCGGGGAAGAGACGCGAGTGCTATTTGCACTGTGTATGGCAATTAGAGCACAATAGTGACTAGTCTTACCAGAAAACAACTCTTGCTCGTAGGACAAAAAACTGCATGTGACTCAACTCCATATAGGACTGGGAAACAAATGCTAGCTCTCCTTACAAGAAACACACTCTGCTTTAGAGAAAAGAGCACTCTTCTACTCTACTGTGTTTCCTATGGAGTCCGAACACTGAACTTGCTCAGAACAAAAGAACTGTGCTTCCTACACACACGGCCATATGTAGTTCAATTTAGCTTAGGAACCTGACAAGAACAGTAGATCCTCTTCAGTCCAATACACTGTACTTGCTGGGAACAGACGCCAGTGCTATTTGTCCTGTGTATGGCAATGGCAGCGCAAAAGTGACTCTTCTTAACATAAAACAACTCTTGCTCGTAGGACTAGAAACTGCATGTGATTCAACTCCATTTAGGACTGGGAAACAAATGCTAGCTTGCCTTACATGAAACACACTCTGCTTTTGAGAAAAGAGCACTCTTCTACTCTACTGTGCTTCCTATGGGGTCTGAACAGTGAGCTTGCTCAGAACAAAAGAACTGTGCTTCCTACACACACAGGCCATATCTAGTTCAACTCTGCTTAGGAAACTGACAAGAACAGTAGATCCTCTTCAGTCCAATACACTGTACTTGCAGGGAACAGACGCGAGTGCTATTTGCACAGTGTATGGAAATTGGAGCCCAATAGTGACTTGTCTTACCAGAAAACAACTCTTGCTCGTAGGACAAAAAACTGTATGTGACTCAACTCCATTTAGGACTGGGAAACAAATGCTAGCTCAACGTCCAAGAAACACACTCTGCTTTTGAGAAAAGAGCACTCTTCTACTCTACTGTGTTTCCTATGTGTTCCGAAAAGTGAGCTTGCTCAGAACAAAAAAAACTGTACTTCCTACACACACGGCCATATCTAGTTCAAGTCTGCTTAGGATCCTGACAAGAACAGTAGATCCTCTTCAGAACAATACAGTGTACTTGCTGGGAACAGACGCCAATGCTATTTGTCCTGTGTATGGCAATGGCAGCGCAATAGTGACTCTTCTTACCAGAAAACAACTCTCTCTCGTGGACCAGAAACTGCATGTGATTCAACTCCATTTTAGGACTGGGAAACAAAATCTAGCTCGCTTTACAAGAAACACACTCTGCTTTTGAGAAAAGAGCACTCTTCTACTCTAATGTGTTTCGTATAGGGCCAGAACAGTGAGCTTGCTCAGAAAAAAAGAACTGTGCTTCCTACACACACGGGCCATATGTAGTTCAACTCTGCTTAGGAAACTGAGAAGAACAGTAGCTCCTCTTCTTTCCAATACACTGTACTTGCTGGGAACAGATGGGAGGGCTATTTGCACTGTGTATGGCAATGGGAGCACAATAGTGACTTTCCTTAACAGAAAACAACTCTTGCTCGTAGGAACACAAACTGCATGTGATTCCACTCCATTTAGGAATGGGAAACAAATGCTAGCTCGCCTTAAAAGAAACACACTCTGCTTTTGAGAAATAAGCACTCTTCTACTCTACTGTATTTCCTATAGGGTCCGAACAGTGAGCTTGCTCAGAACAAAAGAACTGTGCTTCCTACACACACGGCCATATCTAGTTCAATTCTGCTTAGGAACCTGACATAACAGTAGATCCTCTTCAGTCCAATACACTGTACTTGCTGGGAACAGACGCCAGTACTCTTTGTCCTGTATATGGCAATTGGAGTACAATAGTGACTCTTCCAACCATAAAACAACTCTTGCTCTTAGGACCAGAAACTGCATGTGATTCAAATCCATTTAGGACTGGGAAACAAACGATAGCTCGCCTTACAAGAAACACACTCTGCTTTAGAGAAAAGAGCACTCTTCTACTCTACTGTGTTTCCTATGGGGCCAGAACAGTGAGCTTGCTCAGAAAAAAAAACTGTGCTTCCTACACACACGGCCCATATCTAGTTCAACTCTGCTTAGGAAACTGACAAGAACAGTAGCTCCTCTTCAGTCCGATACACTGTACTTGCTGGGAACAGATGCCAGTGCTATTTGCAGTGTGGATGGCAATGGGAGCACAATAGTGACTTTCCTTACCAGAAAACAACTCTTGCTCATAGGACCAGAAACTGCATATGATTAAACTCCATTTAGGACTGAGAAACAAATGCTAGCTTGCATTCCATGAAACACACTCTGCTTTTGAGAAAAGAGCACTCTTCTACTCTACTGTGTTTCCTATGGGGTACGAACAGTGAGCTTGCTCAGAACAAAAGAACTGTCCTTCCTACACACACGGGCCATATCTAGTTCAACTCTGCTTAGGAAACTGACAAGAACAGTAGCTCCTCTTCAGTCCGATACACTGTACTTGCTGGGAACAGACGCCAGTGCTATTTGCACTGTGTATGGCAATGGGAGCGCAATAGTGACTTTCCTTACCAGAAAACAACTCTTGCTCGTAGGACCAGAAACTGCATGTGACTCAACTCCATTTAGGACTGAGAAACAAATGCTAGCTCGCCTTACAAGAAACACACCATGCTTTTGAGAAAAGAGCACTCTTCTACTCTTCTGTGTTTCCTATGGGGTCCAAACAGTGAGCTTGCTCAGAACAAAAGAAATGTGCTTCCTACACACGCGGGACGTATCTTGATCAACTCTGCTTAGGAAACTGACAAGAACAGTAGCTCCTCTTCAGTCCGATACACTGTACTTGCTGGGAACAGATGCGAGTGCTATTTGCACTGTGTATGGCAATGGGAGCGCAATAGTGACTTTCCTTACCAAAAAACAACTCTTGCTTGTAGGACCAGAACCTGCATGTGATTCAACTCCATATGGGACTGGGAAACAAACGCTAGCTCGCCTTACAAGAAACACAATCTGCTTTTGAGAAAAGAGCACTCTTCTACTCTACTGTGTTTCCTATAGGGCTAGAACAGTGAGCTTGCTCAGAACAAAAGAACCGTGCTTCCTTCACACACGGCCATATCTAGTTCAACTCTGCTTAGGAACCTGACAAGAACAGTAGATCCTCTTCAGTCCAATACACTATACATGCTGGGAACAGACGCGTGTGCTATTTGCCCTGTGTATGGCATTTGGAGCGCAATAGTGACTCTTCTTACCAGAAAACAACTCTTGCTCGTAGGATCAGAAACTGCATGTGATACAACTCCACTTAGGACTGGGAAACAAACTCTAACTCGCCTTACAAGAAACACACTCTGATTTAGAGAAAAAAGCACTCTTCTACTCTATTGTGTTTCCTAGGTGGTCCGAACGGTGAACTTGCTCAGAACAAAAGAACTGTGCTTCCTACACACACGGCCATATCTAGTTCAATTCTGCTTAGGAACCTGACAAGAACAGTAGATCCTCTTCAGTCCAATACACTGTACTGCTGGGAACAGACAACAGTGCTATTTGTCCTGTGTATGGCAATGGCAGGGCAATAGTGACTCTTCTTACCATAAAACAACTCTTGCTCGTAGGACCAGAAACTGCATGTGATTCAACTCCATTTAGGACTGGGAAACAAACGCTAGCTCGTCTTACAAGAAACACACTCTGCTTTAGAGAAAAGAGCACTCTTCTACTCTACTGTGTTTCCTATAGGGCCAGAACAGTGAGCTTGCTCAGAACAAAAGAACTGTGCTTCCTACACTCGGGCCATATCTAGTTCAACTCTGCTTAGGAAACTGACAAGAACAGTATCTCCTCTTCAGTCCGATACACTGTACTTCCTGGGAACAGACGGGACTGCTATTTGCACTGTGTATGGCTATTGGAGCACAATAGTGACTCGTCTTACCAGAAAACAATTCTTGCTCGTAGGACAAAAAACTGCATGTGACTCAACTACATTTAGGACTGGGAAACAAACGCTAGCTCGCCTTCCAAGAAACACACTCTGCTTTTGAGAAAAGAGCACTCTTCTACTCTACTGTGTTTTCTATGGGTTCCGAACAGTGAGCTTGCTCAGAACAAAAGAACTGTGCTTCCTACACACACGGCCATATCTAGTTCAAGTCTGCTTAGGAACCTGACAAGAACAGTAGATCCTCTTCCATCCAATACACTGTACTTGCTGGGAAAAGACGCAAGTGCTATTTGTCCTGTGTATGGCAATGGCAGCGCAATAGTGACTCTTCTTACCAGAAAACAAGTCTTGCTTGCAGGACCTGAAACTGCATGTGATTCAACTCCATTTAGGACTGGGAAACAAACGCTAGCTCGCCCTAAAAGAAACACACTCTGCTTTTGAGAAAAGAGCACTCTTCTACTCTACTTTGTTTCCTATGGGGTCCAAACAGTGAGCTTGCTCAGAACAAAAGAACTGTGCTTCCTACACACGCGGGACATATCTCGTTCACCTCTGCTTAGGAAACTGACAAGAACAGTAGCTCCTCTTCAGTCCGATACACTGTACTTGCTGGGAACAGACGTGAGTGCTATTTGCACTGTGTATAGCAATGGGAGCGCAATAGTGACTTTCCTTAGCAGAAAACAACTCTTGGTCGTAGTACCAGAAACTGCATGTGATTCAACTCCATTTAGGACTGGGAAACAAACGCTAGCTCGCCTTACAAGAAACACACTCTGCTTTTGAGAAAAGAGCACTCTTCTACTCTACTGTGTTTCCTATAGGGCCAGAACAGTGAGGTTGCTCAGAACAAAAGAACTGTACTTCCTACACAAACGGCCATATTAAGTTCAACTCTGCTGAGGAAACTGACAAGAACAGTAGCTCCTAATCAGTCCAATACACTGTACTTGAAGGGAACAGACGCGAGTACTATTTGCACTGTGTATGGCATTTGGAGCGCAATAGTGTCTCTTCTTACCAGAAAACAACTCTTGCTCGTAGGACCAAAAACTGCATGTGACTCAACTCCATTTAGGACTGGGAAACAAACGCGAGCTCACCTTACAAGAAAAACACTCTACTTTAGAGAAAAGAGCACTCTTCTATTCTACTGTGTTTCCTATGGGGTCCAAACAGTGAGCTTGCTAAGAAAAAAAGAACTGTGCTTCCTACACACACGGCCATATCTAGTTCAAGTCTGCTTAGGAAACTGACAAGAACAGTAGCTCCTCTTCAGTCTGATACACTGTACTTGCTGGGAACAGACGCATGTGCTATTTGCACTGTGTATGGCAATGGGAGCGCAATAGTGACTTTCCTTACCAGAAAACAACTCTTGCTCATAGGACCAGAAACTGCATGTGACTCAACTCCATTTAGGACTGGGAAACAAATGCTAGCTCGCCTTACATGAAACACACTCTGCTTTTGAGAAAAGAGCACTCTTGTACTCTACTATGTTTCCTATGGGGTCCGAAAAGTGAGCTTGCGCAGAAAAAAAGAACTGTGCTTCCTACATACACGGGCCATATCTAGTTCAACTCTGCTTAAGAAACTGACAAGAACAGTAGCTCCTCTTCAGTCCAATACACTGTACTTGCTCGGAACAAACGCGAGAGCTATTTGCACTGTGTATGGCAATTGGAGCACAATAGTGAATCGTCTTACCAGAAAACAACTCTTGCTCGTAGGACAAAAAACTGCATGTGACTCAACTCCATTTAGGACTGGGAAACAAATGCTAGCTCGACTTCCAAAAACACACTCAGCTTTTGAGAAAAGAGCACTCTTCTACTCTACTGTGTTTCCTATGTGTTCCGAACAGTGAGCTTGCTCAGAACAAAAAAACTGTGCTTCCTACACACACGGCCATATCTAGTTCAAGTCTGCTTAGGAAACTGACAAGAACAGTAGCTCCTATTCAGTCCGATACACTGTACTTGCTGGGAACAGACGCGAGTGCTATTTGCACTGTATATGACATTTGGAGCGCAACAGTGACTCTTCTTACCAGAAAACAACTCTTGCTCGTAGGACCAGAAACTGCATGTGACTCAACTCCATTTAGGACTGGGAAACAAACGCTAGCTCGCCTTACAAGAAACACACTCTGCTTTTAAGAAAAGTGCACTCTTCTACTCTACTGTGTTTCCTATTGGGCCAGAACAGTGAGCTTGCTCAGAACATAAGAACTGTGCTTCCTACACACACGGGCCATATCTAGTTCAACTCTGCTTAGGAAACTGAGAAGAACAGTAGCTCCTCTTCAGTCTGATACACTGTACTTGCTGGGAACAGACGCATGTGCTATTTGCACTGTGTATGGCAATTGGAGCACAATAGTGACTTTCCTTACCAAAAAACAACTCTTGCTCGTAGGACCAGAAACTGCATGTGATTCAACTCCATATAGGACTGGGAAATAAACGCTAGCTCCCCTTACAAGAAACACAATCTGCTTTTGAGAAAAGAGCACTCTTCTACTCTACTGTGTTTCATATAGGGCCAGAACAGTGAGCTTGCTCAGAACAAAAGAACTGTGCTTCCTACACACACGGCCATATCTAGTTCAACTCTGCTTAGGAACCTGACAAGAACAGTAGATCCTCTTCAGTCCAATACACTGTACATGCTGGGAACAGACGCGTGTGCTATTTGCCCTGTGTATGACAATGGGAGCACAATAGTGACTCTTCTTACCAGAAAACAACTCTTGCTCGTAGGACCAGAAACTGCATGTGATTCCACTCCATTTAGGACTGGGAAACAAACGCTAGCTCGCCTTACAAGAAACACTATCTGCTTTAGAGAAAAGAGCACGCTTGTACTCTACTGTGTTTCCTATAGGGCCAGAACAGTGAGCTTGCTCAGAAGAAAAGAACTGTGCTTCCTACACTCGGGCCATATCTAGTTCAACTCTGCTTAGGAAACTGACAAGAACAGTAGCTCCTCTTCAGTCCAATACACTGTACTTGCTCGGAACAGACGCGAGTGCTATTTGCACTGTGAATGGCAATTGGAGCACAATAGTGACTCTTCTTACCAGAAAACAACTCTTGCTCATAGGACCAAAAACTGCATGTGACTCAACTCCATTTAGGACTGGGAAACAAACGCAAGCTCACCTTACAAGAAAAACACTCTGCTTTAGAGAAAAGAGCACTCTTCTACTCTACTGTGTTTCCTATGGGGTCCAAACAGTGAGCTTGCTCAGAACAAAAGAACTGTGCTTCCTACACACACGGGCCATATCTCGTTCAACTCTTCTTAGGAAACTGACAAGAACAGTAGCTCCTATTCAGTCCAATACACTGTACTTGCTGGGAACAGACGCGAGTGCTATTTGCACTGTGTATGGCAATTGGAACACAACAGTGACTCTTCTTACCAGAAAACAACTCTTGCTCGTAGGACAAAAAACTGCATGTGACTCAACTCCATTTAGGACTGGGAAACTAACGCGAGCTCGCCTTCCAAAAACACACTCTGCTTTTGAGAAAAGAGCACTCTTCTACTCTACTGTGTTTCCTCTGTGCTCCGAACAGTGAGCTTACTCAGAACAAAACAACTGTGCTTCCTACACACACGGCCATATCTAGATCAAGTCTGCTTAGGAAAGTGACAAGAACAGTAGCTCCTGTTCAGTCCAATACACTGTACTTGCTGGGAACAGACGTGAGTGCTATTTGCACTGTATATGGCAATGGGAGCGCAATAGTGACATTCCTTACCAGAAAACAACTCTTGCTCATAGGACCAGAAACTGCATGTGATTCCACTCCATTTAGGACTGGGAAACAAACGCTAGCTCGCCTTACAAGAAACACACTCTGCTTCAGAGAAAAGAGCACTCTTCTACTCTACTGTGTTTCCTATGGGGTCCAAACAGTGAGCTTGCTCAGAACATAAGAACTGTGCTTTCTACACACACGGGCCATATCTAGTTGAACTCTGCTTAGGAAACTGACAAGAACAGTAGCTCCTCTTCAGTCTGATACACTGTACTTGCTGGGAACAGACGCATGCGCTATTTGCACTGTGTATGGCAATGGGAGCGCAATAGTGACATTCCTTACCAGAAAACAACTCTTGCTCATAGGACCAGAAACTGCATGTGATTCCACTCCATTTAGGACTGGGAAACAAACGCTAGCTCGCCTTACAAGAAACACACTCTGCTTCAGAGAAAAGAGCACTCTTCTACTCTACTGTGTTTCCTATGGGGTCCAAACAGTGAGCTTGCTCAGAACAAAAGAACTGTGCTTCCTACACACACGGGCCATATCTAGTTCAACTCTGCTTAGGAAACTGACAAGAACAGTAGCTCCTCTTCAGTCCAATACACTGTACTTGCTCGGAACAGACGCGAGTGCTATTTGCACTGTGTATTGGAGCACAATAGTGACTCGTCTTACCAGAAAACAACTCTTGCTCGTAGGACAAAAAACTGCATGTGACTCAACTCATTTTAGGACTGGGAAACAAACACTAGCTCGCCTTCCAAGAAACACACTCTGCTTTTGAGAAAAGAGCACTCTTCTACTTTACGATTTACTATGTGTTCCGAACAGTGAGCTTGCTCAGAACAAAAAAACTGTGCTTCCTACAAACATTGCCACATGTAGTTCAAGTCTGCTTAGGAACCTGAGAAGAACAGTAGATCCTCTTCAGTCTGATACACTGTATTTGCTGGGAACAGACGTGAGTGCTATTTGCACTGTGTATGGCAATGGGAGCTCAATAGTTACTTTCCTTACCAGAAAACAGCTCTTGCTCATAGGAACAGAAACTGCATGGGATTCAACTCCATTTAGGACTGGGAAACAAACGCTAGCTCGCCTTACAAGAAACACACTCTGCTTTTGAGAAAAGAGCACAATTCTACTCTACTGTGTTTCCTATGTGGTCCGAAAAGTGAGCCTGCTCAGAACAAAAGAAATGTGCTTCCTACACACACCGACCATATCTAGTTCAACTCTGCTTAGGAAACTGACAAGAACAGTAGCTCCTCTTCAGTTCAATACACTGTATTTGCTGGGAACAGACGCGAGTACTATTTGCACTGTGTATGGCAATGGGAGCTCAATAGTTACTTTCCTTACCAGAAAACAACTCTTGCTCGTAGGAACAGAAACTGCCTGGGATTCAACTCCATTTAGGACTGGGAAACAAACGCTAGGTCGCCTTACAAGAAACACACTCTGCTTTTGGGAAAAGAGCACTCTTCTTCTCTACTGTGTTTCCTATGGTGTCTGAACAGTGATCTTGCTCAGAACAAAAGAACTGTGCTTCCGACACACACGGCCATATCTAGTTCAATTCTGCTTAGGAACCTGACAAGAACAGTAGATCCTCTTCAGTCCAATACACTGTACTTGCTGGGAACAAACGCCAGTGCTATTTGTCCTGTGTATGGCAATGGCAGCGCAATATTGACTCTTCTTACCAGAAAACAACTCTTGCTCGTAGGACCAGAAACTGCATGTGATTCAACTCCATTTAGGCCTGGGAAACAAACGCTAACTCGCCTTACAAGAAACACACTCTGCTTTAGAGAAAAGAGCACTCTTCTACTCTACTGTGTTTCTTATAGGGCCAGAATAGTGAGCTTGCTCAGAACAAAAGAACTGTGCTTCCTACACACGGGCCATATCTAGCTCAACTCTGCTTAGGAAACTGAGAAGAACAGTAGCTCCTATTCAGTCCAATATACTGTACTTGCTGGGAACAGATGCGTGTGCTATTTGCACTGTGTATTGCATTTGGAGCGCAATAGTGACTCTTCTTACCAGAAAACAACTCTTGCTCGTAGGACCAAAAACTGCCTGTGACAACTCCATTTAGGACTGGGAAACAAACGCGAGATCGCCTTACTAGAAACACACTCTGCTTTAGAGAAAAGAGCACTCTTCTACTGTACTGTGTAACCTATGGGGTCCGAACAGTGAGCTTGCTCAGAACAAAAAAACTGTGCTTCCTACACACACGGCCAAATCTAGTTCAAGTCTGATTAGGAACCTGACAAGAACAGTAGATCCTCTTTCGTCCAATACACTGTATTTGCTGGGAAAAGACGCCAGTGCTATTTGTCCTGTGTATAGCAATGACCGCGCAATAGTGACTCTTCTTACCAGAAACAACTCTTGCTTGTAGGACCAGAAACTGCATGTGATTCAACTCCATTTAGGACTGGGAAACAAACGCTAGCTCGCCTTACAAGAAACACACTCTGCTTTTGAGAAAAGAGCACTCTTCTACTCTACTGTGTTTCCTATAGGGCCAGAACAGTGAGCTTGCTCAGAAAAAAAGAACTGTGCTTCCTACATACACGGGCCATATCTAGTTCAACTCTGCTTAGGAAACTGACAAGAACAGTAGCTCCTCTTCAGTCCAATACACTGTACTTGCTCGGAACAAACGCGAGAGCTATTTGCACTGTGTATGGCAATTGGAGCACAATAGTGAATCGTCTTACCAGAAAACAACTCTTGCTCGTAGGACAAAAAACTGCATGTGACTCAACTCCATTTAGGACTGGGAAACAAATGCTAGCTCGACTTCCAAAAACACACTCAGCTTTTGAGAAAAGAGCACTCTTCTACTCTACTGTGTTTCCTATGTGTTCCGAACAGTGAGCTTGCTCAGAACAAAAAAACTGTGCTTCCTACACACACGGCCATATCTAGTTCAAGTCTGCTTAGGAAACTGACAAGAACAGTAGCTCCTATTCAGTCCGATACACTGTACTTGCTGGGAACAGACGCGAGTGCTATTTGCACTGTATATGACATTTGGAGCGCAACAGTGACTCTTCTTACCAGAAAACAACTCTTGCTCGTAGGACCAGAAACTGCATGTGACTCAACTCCATTTAGGACTGGGAAACAAACGCTAGCTCGCCTTACAAGAAACACACTCTGTTTTTAAGAAAAGTGCACTCTTCTACTCTACTGTGTTTCCTATTGGGCCAGAACAGTGAGCTTGCTCAGAACATAAGAACTGTGCTTCCTACACACACGGGCCATATCTAGTTCAACTCTGCTTAGGAAACTGAGAAGAACAGTAGCTCCTCTTCAGTCTGATACACTGTACTTGCTGGGAACAGACGCATGTGCTATTTGCACTGTGTATGGCAATTGGAGCACAATAGTGACTTTCCTTACCAAAAAACAACTCTTGCTCGTAGGACCAGAAACTGCATGTGATTCAACTCCATATAGGACTGGGAAATAAACGCTAGCTCCCCTTACAAGAAACACAATCTGCTTTTGAGAAAAGAGCACTCTTCTACTCTACTGTGTTTCATATAGGGCCAGAACATTGAGCTTGCTCAGAACAAAAGAACTGTGCTTCCTACACACACGGCCATATTAAGTTCAACTCTGCTGAGGAAACTGACAAGAACAGTAGATCCTCTTCAGTCCAATACACTGTACATGCTGGGAACAGACGCGTGTGCTATTTGCCCTGTGTATGACAATGGGAGCACAATAGTGACTCTTCTTACCAGAAAACAACTCTTGCTCGTAGGACCAGAAACTGCATGTGATTCCACTCCATTTAGGACTGGGAAACAAACGCTAGCTCGCCTTACAAGAAACACTATCTGCTTTAGAGAAAAGAGCACGCTTGTACTCTACTGTGTTTCCTATAGGGCCAGAACAGTGAGCTTGCTCAGAAGAAAAGAACTGTGCTTCCTACACTCGGGCCATATCTAGTTCAACTCTGCTTAGGAAACTGACAAGAACAGTAGCTCCTCTTCAGTCCAATACACTGTACTTGCTCGGAACAGACGCGAGTGCTATTTGCACTGTGAATGGCAATTGGAGCACAATAGTGACTCTTCTTACCAGAAAACAACTCTTGCTCATAGGACCAAAAACTGCATGTGACTCAACTCCATTTAGGACTGGGAAACAAACGCAAGCTCACCTTACAAGAAAAACACTCTGCTTTAGAGAAAAGAGCACTCTTCTACTCCACTGTGTTTCCTATGGGGTCCAAACAGTGAGCTTGCTCAGAACAAAAGAACTGTGCTTCCTACACACACGGGCCATATCTCGTTCAACTCTTCTTAGGAAACTGACAAGAACAGTAGCTCCTATTCAGTCCAATACACTGTACTTGCTGGGAACAGACGCGAGTGCTATTTGCACTGTGTATGGCAATTGGAACACAACAGTGACTCTTCTTACCAGAAAACAACTCTTGCTCGTAGGACAAAAAACTGCATGTGACTCAACTCCATTTAGGACTGGGAAACTAACGCGAGCTCGCCTTCCAAAAACACACTCTGCTTTTGAGAAAAGAGCACTCTTCTACTCTACTGTGTTTCCTCTGTGCTCCGAACAGTGAGCTTACTCAGAACAAAACAACTGTGCTTCCTACACACACGGCCATATCTAGATCAAGTCTGCTTAGGAAACTGACAAGAACAGTAGCTCCTGTTCAGTCCAATACACTGTACTTGCTGGGAACAGACGTGAGTGCTATTTGCACTGTATATGGCAATGGGAGCGCAATAGTGACATTCCTTACCAGAAAACAACTCTTGCTCATAGGACCAGAAACTGCATGTGATTCCACTCCATTTAGGACTGGGAAACAAACGCTAGCTCGCCTTACAAGAAACACACTCTGCTTCAGAGAAAAGAGCACTCTTCTACTCTACTGTGTTTCCTATGGGGTCCAAACAGTGAGCTTGCTCAGAACATAAGAACTGTGCTTTCTACACACACGGGCCATATCTAGTTGAACTCTGCTTAGGAAACTGACAAGAACAGTAGCTCCTCTTCAGTCTGATACACTGTACTTGCTGGGAACAGACGCATGCGCTATTTGCACTGTGTATGGCAATGGGAGCGCAATAGTGACATTCCTTACCAGAAAACAACTCTTGCTCATAGGACCAGAAACTGCATGTGATTCCACTCCATTTAGGACTGGGAAACAAACGCTAGCTCGCCTTACAAGAAACACACTCTGCTTCAGAGAAAAGAGCACTCTTCTACTCTACTGTGTTTCCTATGGGGTCCAAACAGTGAGCTTGCTCAGAACAAAAGAACTGTGCTTCCTACACACACGGGCCATATCTAGTTCAACTCTGCTTAGGAAACTGACAAGAACAGTAGCTCCTCTTCAGTCCAATACACTGTACTTGCTCGGAACAGACGCGAGTGCTATTTGCACTGTGTATTGGAGCACAATAGTGACTCGTCTTACCAGAAAACAACTCTTGCTCGTAGGACAAAAAACTGCATGTGACTCAACTCATTTTAGGACTGGGAAACAAACACTAGCTCGCCTTCCAAGAAACACACTCTGCTTTTGAGAAAAGAGCACTCTTCTACTTTACGGTTTACTATGTGTTCCGAACAGTGAGCTTGCTCAGAACAAAAAAACTGTGCTTCCTACAAACATTGCCACATGTAGTTCAAGTCTGCTTAGGAACCTGAGAAGAACAGTAGATCCTCTTCAGTCTGATACACTGTATTTGCTGGGAACAGACGCGAGTGCTATTTGCACTGTGTATGGCAATGGGAGCTCAATAGTTACTTTCCTTACCAGAAAACAGCTCTTGCTCATAGGAACAGAAACTGCATGGGATTCAACTCCATTTAGGACTGGGAAACAAACGCTAGCTCGCCTTACAAGAAACACACTCTGCTTTTGAGAAAAGAGCACAATTCTACTCTACTGTGTTTCCTATGTGGTCCGAAAAGTGAGCCTGCTCAGAACAAAAGAAATGTGCTTCCTACACACACCGACCATATCTAGTTCAACTCTGCTTAGGAAACTGACAAGAACAGTAGCTCCTCTTCAGTTCAATACACTGTATTTGCTGGGAACAGACGCGAGTACTATTTGCACTGTGTATGGCAATGGGAGCTCAATAGTTACTTTCCTTACCAGAAAACAACTCTTGCTCGTAGGAACAGAAACTGCCTGGGATTCAACTCCATTTAAGACTGGGAAACAAACGCTAGGTCGCCTTACAAGAAACACACTCTGCTTTTGGGAAAAGAGCACTCTTCTTCTCTACTGTGTTTCCTATGGTGTCCGAACAGTGATCTTGCTCAGAACAAAAGAACTGTGCTTCCGACACACACGGCCATATCTAGTTCAATTCTGCTTAGGAACCTGACAAGAACAGTAGATCCTCTTCAGTCCAATACACTGTACTTGCTGGGAACAAACGCCAGTGCTATTTGTCCTGTGTATGGCAATGGCAGCGCAATATTGACTCTTCTTACCAGAAAACAACTCTTGCTCGTAGGACCAGAAACTGCATGTGATTCAACTCCATTTAGGCCTGGGAAACAAACGCTAACTCGCCTTACAAGAAACACACTCTGCTTTAGAGAAAAGAGCACTCTTCTACTCTACTGTGTTTCTTATAGGGCCAGAATAGTGAGCTTGCTCAGAACAAAAGAACTGTGCTTCCTACACACGGGCCATATCTAGCTCAACTCTGCTTAGGAAACTGAGAAGAACAGTAGCTCCTATTCAGTCCAATATACTGTACTTGCTGGGAACAGATGCGTGTGCTATTTGCACTGTGTATTGCATTTGGAGCGCAATAGTGACTCTTCTTACCAGAAAACAACTCTTGCTCGTAGGACCAAAAACTGCCTGTGACAACTCCATTTAGCACTGGGAAACAAACGCGAGCTCGCCCTAAAAGAAACACACTCTGCTTTAGAGAAAAGAGCACTCTTCTACTGTACTGTGTAACCTATGGGGTCCGAACAGTGAGCTTGCTCAGAACAAAAAAACTGTGCTTCCTACACACACGGCCAAATCTAGTTCAAGTCTGATTAGGAACCTGACAAGAACAGTAGATCCTCTTTCGTCCAATACACTGTATTTGCTGGGAAAAGACGCCAGTGCTATTTGTCCTGTGTATAGCAATGACCGCGCAATAGTGACTCTTCTTACCAGAAACAACTCTTGCTTGTAGGACCAGAAACTGCATGTGATTCAACTCCATTTAGGACTGGGAAACAAACGCTAGCTCGCCTTACAAGAAACACACTCTGCTTTTGAGAAAAGAGCACTCTTCTACTCTACTGTGTTTCCTATAGGGCCAGAACAGTGAGCTTGCTCAGAAAAAAAGAACTGTGCTTCCTACACACACGGGCCATATCTAGTTCAACTCTGCTTAGGAAACTGAGAAGAACAGTAGCTCCTCTTCAGTCCAATACACTGCACTTGCTGGGAACAGACACGAGGGCTATTTGCACTGTGTATGGCAATGGGAGCGCAATAGTGACTTTCTTTACCAGAAAACAACTCTTGCTCATAGGACCAGAAACTGCATGTGATTACACTCCGTTTAGGACTGGGAAACAAACGCTAGCTCGCCTTACAAGAAACACACTCTGCTTTAGAGAAAAGAGCACTCTTCTACTCTACTGTGTTTCCTATGGGGTCCAAACAGTGAGCTTGCTCAGAACAAAAGAACTGTGCTTCCTACACACACGGACCATATCTAGTTCAACTCTGCTTAGTAAACTGACAAGAACAGTAGCTCCTATTCAGTCCAATACACTGTACTTGCTGGGAAAAGACGCGAGTGCTATTTGCCTTGTGTAGGGCAATGGGAACACAATAGTGACTTACCTTACCATAAAACAACTCTTGCTCATAGGACCAGAAACTGCATGTGATTCAACTCCATTTAGGTCTGGGAAACAAATGCTAGCTCGCCTTACATGAAACACACTCTGCTTTTGAGAAAAGAGCACTCTTCTACTCTACTGTGTTTCCTATGGGTCCGAACAGTGAGCTTGCTCAGAACAAAAGAACTGTGCTTCCTACACACAAGGGCCATATCTGGTTCAACTCTGCTTAGAAAACTGACAAGAACAGTAGCTCCTTTTCAGTCCAATACACTGTACTTGCGGGGAAGAGACGCGAGTGCTATTTGCACTGTGTATGGCGTTTAGAGCACAATAGTGACTAGTCTTACCAGAAAACAACTCTTGCTCCTAGGACAAAAAACTGCATGTGACTCAACTCCATATAGGACTGGGAAACAAATGCTAGCTCTCCTTACAAGAAACACACTCTGCTTTAGAGAAAAGAGCACTCTTCTACTCTACTGTGTTTCCTATGGAGTCCGAACACTGAACTTGCTCAGAACAAAAGAACTGTGCTTCCTACACACACGGCCATATGTAGTTCAATTTAGCTTAGGAACCTGACAAGAACAGTAGATCCTCTTCAGTCCAATACACTGTACTTGCTGGGAACAGACGCCAGTGCTATTTGTCCTGTGTATGGCAATGGCAGCGCAAAAGTGACTCTTCTTAACATAAAACAACTCTTGCTCGTAGGACTAGAAACTGCATGTGATTCAACTCCATTTAGGACTGGGAAACAAATTGCTAGCTTGCCTTACATGAAACACACTCTGCTTTTGAGAAAAGAGCACTCTTCTACTCTACTGTGCTTCCTATGGGGTCTGAACAGTGAGCTTGCTCAGAACAAAAGAACTGTGCTTCCTACACACACAGGCCATATCTAGTTCAACTCTGCTTAGGAAACTGACAAGAACAGTAGATCCTCTTCAGTCCAATACACTGTACTTGCAGGGAACAGACGCGAGTGCTATTTGCACTGTGTATGGCAATTGGAGCCCAATAGTGACTTCTCTTACCAGAAAACAACTCTTGCTCGTAGGACAAAAAACTGTATGTGACTCAACTCCATTTAGGACTGGGAAACAAATGCTAGCTCAACGTCCAAGAAACACACTCTGCTTTTGAGAAAAGAGCACTCTTCTACTCTACTGTGTTTCCTATGTGTTCCGAAAAGTGAGCTTGCTCAGAACAAAAAAAACTGTGCTTCTACACACACGGCCATATCTAGTTCAAGTCTGCTTAGGATCCTGACAAGAACAGTAGATCCTCTTCAGAACAATACAGTGTACTTGCTGGGAACAGACGCCAATGCTATTTGTCCTGTGTATGGCAATGGCAGCACAATAGTGACTCTTCTTACCAGAAAACAACTCTTGCTCGTGGACCAGAAACTGCATGTGATTCAACTCCATTTTAGGACTGGGAAACAAAATCTAGCTCGCTTTACAAGAAACACACTCTGCTTTTGAGAAAAGAGCACTCTTCTACTCTAATGTGTTTCGTATAGGGCCAGAACAGTGAGCTTGCTCAGAAAAAAAGAACTGTGCTTCCTACACACACGGGCCATATGTAGTTCAACTCTGCTTAGGAAACTGAGAAGAACAGTAGCTCCTCTTCTTTCCAATACACTGTACTTGCTGGGAACAGATGGGAGGGCTATTTGCACTGTGTATGGCAATGGGAGCACAATAGTGACTTTCCTTAACAGAAAACAACTCTTGCTCTTAGGAACACAAACTGCATGTGATTCCACTCCATTTAGGAATGGGAAACAAATGCTAGCTCGCCTTAAAAGAAACACACTCTGCTTTTGAGAAAGAGCACTCTTCTACTCTACTGTATTTCCTATAGGGTCCGAACAGTGAGCTTGCTCAGAACAAAGAACTGTGCTTCCTACACACACGGCCATATCTAGTTCAATTCTGCTTAGGAACCTGACATAACAGTAGATCCTCTTCAGTCCAATACACTGTACTTGCTGGGAACAGACGCCAGTACTCTTTGTCCTGTATATGGCAATTGGAGTACAATAGTGACTCTTCCAACCATAAAACAACTCTTGCTCTTAGGACCAGAAACTGCATGTGATTCAAATCCATTTAGGACTGGGAAACAAACGCTAGCTCGCCTTACAAGAAACACACTCTGCTTTAGAGAAAAGAGCACTCTTCTACTCTACTGTGTTTCCTATGGGGCCAGAACAGTGAGCTTGCTCAGAAAAAAAAACTGTGCTTCCTACACACACGGCCCATATCTAGTTCAACTCTGCTTAGGAAACTGACAAGAACAGTAGCTCCTCTTCAGTCCGATACACTGTACTTGCTGGGAACAGATGCCAGTGCTATTTGCACTGTGGATGGCAATGGGAGCACAATAGTGACTTTCCTTACCAGAAAACAACTCTTGCTCATAGGACCAGAAACTGCATATGATTAAACTCCATTTAGGACTGAGAAACAAATGCTAGCTTGCCTTCCATGAAACACACTCTGCTTTTGAGAAAAGAGCACTCTTCTACTCTACTGTGTTTCCTATGTGGTACGAACAGTGAGCTTGCTCAGAACAAAAGAACTGTCCTTCCTACATACACGGGCCATATCTAGTTCAACTCTGCTTAGGAAACTGACAAGAACAGTAGCTCCTCTTCAGTCCGATACACTGTACTTGCTGGGAACAGACGCGAGTGCTATTTGCACTGTGTATGGCAATGGGAGCGCAATAGTGACTTTCCTTACCAGAAAACAACTCTTGCTCGTAGGACCAGAAACTGCATGTGATGCAATTCCATTTAGGACTGAGAAACAAATGCTAGCTCGCCTTACAAGAAACACACCATGCTTTTGAGAAAATAGCACTCTTCTACTCTTCAGTGTTTCCTATGGGGTCCAAACAGTGAGCTTGCTCAGAACAAAAGAAATGTGCTTCCTACACACGCGGGACGTATCTTGATCAACTCTGCTTAGGAAACTGACAAGAACAGTAGCTCCTCTTCAGTCCGATACACTGTACTTGCTGGGAACAGATGCGAGGGCTATTTGCACTGTGTATGGCAATGGGAGCGCAATAGTGACTTTCCTTACCAAAAAACAACAATTGCTCGTAGGACCAGAACCTGCATGTGATTCAACTCCATATGGGACTGGGAAACAAACGCTAGCTCGCCTTACAAGAAACACAATCTGCTATTGAGAAAAGAGCACTCTTCTACTCTACTGTGTTTCCTATAGGGCCAGAACAGTGAGCTTGCTCAGAACAAAAGAACCGTGCTTCCTTCACACAGGGCCATATCTAGTTCAACTCTGCTTAGGAACCTGACAAGAACAGTAGATCCTCTTCAGTCCAATATACTGTACATGCTGGGAACAGACGCGTGTGCTATTTGCCCTGTGTATGGCATTTGGAGCGCAATAGTGACTCTTCTTACCAGAAAACAACTCTTGCTCGTAGGACCAGAAACTGCATGTGATACAACTCCACTTAGGACTGGGAAACAAACACTAACTCGCCTTACAAGAAACACACTCTGATTTAGAGAAAAAAGCACTCTTCTACTCTATTGTGTTTCCTAGGAGGTCCGAACGGTGAACTTGCTCAGAACAAAAGAACTGTGCTTCCTACACACACGGCCATATCTAGTTCAATTCTGCTTAGGAACCTGACAAGAACAGTAGATCCTCTTCAGTCCAATACACTGTACTGCTGGGAACAGACAACAGTGCTATTTGTCCTGTGTATGGCAATGCCAGGGCAATAGTGACTCTTCTTACCATAAAACAACTCTTGCTCGTAGGACCAGAAACTGCATGTGATTCAACTCCATTTAGGACTGGGAAACAAACGCTAGCTCGTCTTACAAGAACCACACTCTGCTTTAGAAAAAAGAGCACTCTTCTACTCTACTGTGTTTCCTATAGGGCCAGAACAGTGAGCTTGCTCAGAACAAAAGAACTGTGCTTCCTACACTCGGGCCATATCTAGTTCAACTCTGCTTAGGAAACTGACAAGAACAGTATCTCCTCTTCAGTCCGATACACTGTACTTCCTGGGAACAGACGGGACTGCTATTTGCACTGTGTATGGCTATTGGAGCACAATAGTGACTCATCTTACCAGAAAACAACTCTTGCTCGTAGGACAAAAAACTGCATGTGACCCAACTCCATTTAGGACTGGGAAACAAACGCTAGCTCGCCTTCCAAGAAACACACTCTGCTTTTGAGAAAAGAGCACTCTTCTACTCTACTGTGTTTTCTATGGGTTCCGAACAGTGAGCTTGCTCAGAACAAAAAAACTGTGCTTCCTACACACACGGCCATATCTAGTTCAAGTCTGCTTAGGAACCTGACAAGAACAGTAGATCCTCTTCCATCCAATACACTGTACTTGCTGGGAAAAGACGCCAGTGCTATTTGTCCTGTGTATGGCAATGGCAGTGCAATAGTGACTCTTCTTACCAGAAAACAAGTCTTGCTTGCAGGACCAGAAACTGCATGTGATTCAACTCCATTTAGGACTGGGAAACAAACGCTAGCTCGCCCTACAAGAAACACACTCTGCTTTTGAGAAAAGAGCACTCTTCTACTCTACTGTGTTTCCTATGGGGTCCAAACAGTGAGCTTGCTCAGAACAAAAGAACTGTGCTTCCTACACACGCGGGACATATCTCGTTCACCTCTGCTTAGGAAACTGACAAGAACAGTAGCTCCTCTTCAGTCCGATACACTGTACTTGCTGGGAACAGACGTGAGTGCTATTTGCACTGTGTATAGCAATGGGAGCGCAATAGTGACTTTCCTTACCAGAAAACAACTCTTGGTCGTAGTACCAGAAACTGCATGTGATTCAACTCCATTTAGGACTGGGAAACAAACGCTAGCTCGCCTTACAAGAAACACACTCTGCTTTTGAGAAAAGAGCACTCTTCTACTCTACTGTGTTTCCTATAGGGCCAGAACAGTAAGGTTGCTCAGAACAAAAGAACTGTACTTCCTACACACACGGCCATATTAAGTTCAACTCTGCTGAGGAAACTGACAAGAACAGTAGCTCCTAATCAGTCCAATACACTGTACTTGAAGGGAACAGACGCGAGTACTATTTGCACTGTGTATGGCATTTGGAGCGCAATAGTGTCTCTTCTTACCAGAAAACAACTCTTGCTCGTAGGACCAAAAACTGCATGTGAATCAACTCCATTTAGGACTGGGAAACAAATGCGAGCTCACCTTACAAGAAAAACACTCTACTTTAGAGAAAAGAGCACTTTCTATTCTACTGTGTTTCCTATGGGGTCCAAACAGTGAGCTTGCTCAGAAAAAAAGAACTGTGCTTCCTACACACACGGCCATATCTAGTTCAAGTCTGCTTAGGAAACTGACAAGAACAGTAGCTCCTCTTCAGTCTGATACACTGTACTTGCTGGGAACAGACGCATGTGCTATTTGCACTGTGTATGGCAATGGGAGCGCAATAGTGACTTTCCTTACCAGAAAACAACTCTTGCTCATAGGACCAGAAACTGCATGTGATTCCACTCCATTTAGGACTGGGAAACAAATGCTAGCTCGCCTTACATGAAACACACTCTGCTTTTGAGAAAAGAGCACTCTTGTACTCTACTATGTTTCCTATGGGGTCCAAAAAGTGAGCTTGCTCAGAAAAAAAGAACTGTGCTTCCTACATACACGGGCCATATCTAGTTCAACTCTGCTTAGGAAACTGACAAGAACAGTAGCTCCTCTTCAGTCCAATACACTGTACTTGCTCGGAACAAACGCGAGAGCTATTTGCACTGTGTATGGCAATTGGAGCACAATAGTGAATCGTCTTACCAGAAAACAACTCTTGCTCCTAGGACAAAAAACTGCATGTGACTCAACTCCATTTAGGACTGGGAAACAAACGCTAGCTCGACTTCCAAAAACACACTCAGCTTTTGAGAAAAGAGCACTCTTCTACTCTACTGTGTTTCCTATGTGTTCCGAACAGTGAGCTTGCTCAGAACAAAAAAACTGTGCTTCCTACACACACGGCCATATCTAGTTCAAGTCTGCTTAGGAAACTGACAAGAACAGTAGCTCCTATTCAGTCCGATACACTGTACTTGCTGGGAACAGACGCGAGTGCTATTTGCACTGTATATGACATTTGGAGCGCAACAGTGACTCTTCTTACCAGAAAACAACTCTTGCTCGTAGGACCAGAAACTGCATGTGACTCAACTCCATTTAGGACTGGGAAACAAACGCTAGCTCGCCTTACAAGAAACACACTCTGCTTTTAAGAAAAGTGCACTCTTCTACTCTACTGTGTTTCCTATTGGGCCAGAACAGTGAGCTTGCTCAGAACATAAGAACTGTGCTTCCTACACACACGGGCCATATCTAGTTCAACTCTGCTTAGGAAACTGAGAAGAACAGTAGCTCCTCTTCAGTCTGATACACTGTACTTGCTGGGAACAGACGCATGTGCTATTTGCACTGTGTATGGCAATTGGAGCACAATAGTGACTTTCCTTACCAAAAAACAACTCTTGCTCGTAGGACCAGAAACTGCATGTGATTCAACTCCATATAGGACTGGGAAACAAACGCTAGCTCCCCTTACAAGAAACACAATCTGCTTTTGAGAAAAGAGCACTCTTCTACTCTACTGTGTTTTTTATAGGGCCAGAACAGTGAGCTTGCTCAGAACAAAAGAACTGTGCTTCCTACACACACGGCCATATCTAGTTCAACTCTGCTTAGGAACCTGACAAGAACAGTAGATCCTCTTCAGTCCAATACACTGTACATGCTGGGAACAGACGCGTGTGCTATTTGCCCTGTGTATGACAATGGGAGCACAATAGTGACTCTTCTTACCAGAAAACAACTCTTGCTCGTAGGACCAGAAACTGCATGTGATTCCACTCCATTTAGGACTGGGAAACAAACGCTAGCTCGCCTTACAAGAAACACTATCTGCTTTAGAGAAAAGAGCACGCTTGTACTCTACTGTGTTTCTTATAGGGCCAGAACAGTGAGCTTGCTCAGAAGAAAAGAACTGTGCTTCCTACACACACGGCCATATCTAGTTCAACTCTGCTTAGGAAACTGACAAGAACAGTAGCTCCTCTTCAGTCCAATACACTGTACTTGCTCGGAACAGACGCGAGTGCTATTTGCACTGTGAATGGCATTTGGAGAACAATAGTGACTCGTCTACCAGAAAACAACTCTTGCTCGTAGGACAAAAAACTGCATGTGACTCAACTCCATTTAGGACTGGGAAACAAACACTAGCTCGCCTTCCAAGAAACACACTCTGCTTTTGAGAAAAGAGCACTCTTCTACTCTACTGTTTCCTATGTGTTCCGAACAGTGAGCTTGTTCAGAATAAAAAACTGTGCTTCCTACAAACACGGCCACATCTAGTTCAAGTCTGCTTAGGAACCTGACAAGAACAGCAGATCCTCTTCAGTCCGATACACTATACTTGCTGGGAACAGACAGGAGGGCTATTTGCACTGTGTATGGCAATGGGAGCACAATAGTGACTTTCCTTACCAGAAAACAACTCTTGGTCGTAGGACCTGAAACTGCATGTGATTCAACTCCATTTAGGACTGGGAAACAAATGCTAGCTCGCCTTACAAGAAACACAATCTGCTTTTGAGAAAGAGCAATCTTCTACTCTACTGTGTTTCTTATAGGGCCAGAACAGTGAGCTTGCTCAGAACAAAAGAACTGTGCTTCCTACACACACGGCCATATCTAGTTCATCTCTGCTGAGGAAACTGACAAGAACAGTAGCTCCTAATCAGTCCAATACACTGTACTTGTAGGGAAGAGACGCGAGTACTATTTGCACTGTGTATGGCATTTGGAGCACAATAGTGACTCTTCTTACCAGAAAACAACTCTTGCTCATAGGACCAAAAACTGCATGTGACTCAACTCCATTTAGGACTGGGAAACAAACGCAAGCTCACCTTACAAGAAAAACACTCTGCTTTAGAGAAAAGAGCACTCTTCTACTCTACTGTGCTTCCTATGGGGTCCAAACAGTGAGCTTGCTCAGAACAAAAGAACTGTGCTTCCTACACACACGGGCCATATCTCGTTCAACTCTTCTTAGGAAACTGACAAGAACAGTAGCTCCTATTCAGTCCAATACACTGTACTTGCTGGGAACAGACGCGAATGCTATTTGCACTGTGTATGGCAATTGGAACACAACAGTGACTCTTCTTACCAGAAAACAACTCTTGCTCGTAGGACAAAAAACTGCATGTGACTCAACTCCATTTAGGACTGGGAAACTAACGCGAGCTCGCCTTCCAAAAACACACTCTGCTTTTGAGAAAAGAGCACTCTTCTACTCTACTGTGTTTCCTATGGGGTCCGAAAAGTGAGCCTGCTCAGAACAAAAGAAATGTGCTTCCTACACACACCGACCATATCTAGTTCAACTCTGCTTAGGAAACTGACAAGAACAGTAGCTCCTCTTCAGTCCAATACACTGTATTTGCTGGGAACAGACGCGAGTACTATTTGCACTGTGTATGGCAATGGGAGCTCAATAGTTACTTTCCTTACCAGAAAACAACTCTTGCTCGTAGGAACAGAAACTGCATGGGATTCAACTCCATTTAGGACTGGGAAACAAACGCTAGGTCGCCTTACAAGAAACACACTCTGCTTTTGGGAAAAGAGCACTCTTCTTCTCTACTGTGTTTCCTATGGTGTCCGAACAGTGATCTTGCTCAGAACAAAAGAACTGTGCTTCCGACACACACGGCCATATCTAGTTCAATTCTGCTTAGGAAACTGACAAGAACAGTAGCTCCTCTTCAGTCTGATACACTGTACTTGCTGGGAACAGACGCATGTGCTATTTGCACTGTGTATGGCAATGGGAGCGCAATATTGACTCTTCTTACCAGAAAACAACTCTTGCTCGTAGGACCAGAAACTGCATGTGATTCAACTCCATTTAGGACTGGGAAACAAACGCTAACTCGCCTTACAAGAAACACACTCTGCTTTAGAGAAAAGAGCACTCTTCTACTCTACTGTGTTTCTTATAGGGCCAGAATAGTGAGCTTGCTCAGAACAAAAGAACTGTGCTTCCTACACACGGGCCATATCTAGCTCAACTCTGCTTAGGAAACTGAGAAGAACAGTAGCTCCTATTCAGTCCAATATACTGTACTTGCTGGGAACAGATGCGTGTGCTATTTGCACTGTGTATTGCATTTGGAGCGCAATAGTGACTCTTCTTACCAGAAAACAACTCTTGCTCGTAGGACCAAAAACTGCCTGTGACAACTCCATTTAGGAATGGGAAACAAACGCGAGCTCGCCTTACTAGAAACACACTCTGCTTTAGAGAAAAGAGCACTCTTCTACTGTACTGTGTAACCTATGGGGTCCAAACAGTGAGCTTGCTCAGAACAAAAAAACTGTGCTTCCTACACACACGGCCAAATCTAGTTCAAGTCTGATTAGGAACCTGACAAGAACAGTAGATCCTCTTTCGTCCAATACACTGTATTTGCTGGGAAAAGACGCCAGTGCTATTTGTCCTGTGTATGGCAATGACCGCGCAATAGTGACTCTTCTTACCAGAAACAACTCTTGCTCGTAGGACCAGAAACTGCATGTGATTCAACTCCATTTAGGACTGGGAAACAAACGCTAGCTCGCCTTACAAGAAACACACTCTGCTTTTGAGAAAAGAGCACTCTTCTACTCTACTGTGTTTCCTATAGGGCCAGAACAGTGAGCTTGCTCAGAAAAAAAGAACTGTGCTTCCTACACACACGGGCCATATCTAGTTCAACTCTGCTTAGGAAACTGAGAAGAACAGTAGCTCCTCTTCAGTCCAATACACTGCACTTGCTGGGAACAGACACGAGGGCTATTTGCACTGTGTATGGCAATGGGAGCGCAATAGTGACTTTCTTTACCAGAAAACAACTCTTGCTCATAGGACCAGAAACTGCATGTGATTACACTCCGTTTAGGACTGGGAAACAAACGCTAGCTCACCTTACAAGAAACACACTCTGCTTTAGAGAAAAGAGCACTCTTCTACTCTACTGTGTTTCCTATGGGGTCCAAACAGTGAGCTTGCTCAGAACAAAAGAACTGTGCTTCCTACACACACGGACCATATCTAGTTCAACTCTGCTTAGTAAACTGACAAGAACAGTAGCTCCTATTCAGTCCAATACACTGTACTTGCTGGGAAAAGACGCGAGTGCTATTTGCCTTGTGTAGGGCAATGGGAACACAATAGTGACTTACCTTACCATAAAACAACTCTTGCTCATAGGACCAGAAACTGCATGTGATTCAACTCCATTTAGGTCTGGGAAACAAATGCTAGCTCGCCTTACATGAAACACACTCTGCTTTTGAGAAAAGAGCACTCTTCTACTCTACTGTGTTTCCTATGGGGTCCGAACAGTGAGCTTGCTCAGAACAAAAGAACTGTGCTTCCTACACACAAGGGCCATATCTAGTTCAACTCTGCTTAGAAAACTGACAAGAACAGTAGCTCCTTTTCAGTCCAATACACTGTACTTGCGGGGAAGAGACGCGAGTGCTATTTGCACTGTGTATGGCAATTAGAGCACAATAGTGACTAGTCTTACCAGAAAACAACTCTTGCTCGTAGGACAAAAAACTGCATGTGACTCAACTCCATATAGGACTGGGAAACAAATGCTAGCTCTCCTTACAAGAAACACACTCTGCTTTAGAGAAAAGAGCACTCTTCTACTCTACTGTGTTTCCTATGGAGTCCGAACACTGAACTTGCTCAGAACAAAAGAACTGTGCTTCCTACACACACGGCCATATGTAGTTCAATTTAGCTTAGGAACCTGACAAGAACAGTAGATCCTCTTCAGTCCAATACACTGTACTTGCTGGGAACAGACGCCAGTGCTATTTGTCCTGTGTATGGCAATGGCAGCGCAAAAGTGACTCTTCTTAACATAAAACAACTCTTGCTCGTAGGACTAGAAACTGCATGTGATTCAACTCCATTTAGGACTGGGAAACAAATGCTAGCTTGCCTTACATGAAACACACTCTGCTTTTGAGAAAAGAGCACTCTTCTACTCTACTGTGCTTCCTATGGGGTCTGAACAGTGAGCTTGCTCAGAACAAAAGAACTGTGCTTCCTACACACACAGGCCATATCTAGTTCAACTCTGCTTAGGAAACTGACAAGAACAGTAGATCCTCTTCAGTCCAATACACTGTACTTGCAGGGAACAGACGCGAGTGCTATTTGCACTGTGTATGGCAATTGGAGCCCAATAGTGACTTGTCTTACCAGAAAACAACTCTTGCTCGTAGGACAAAAAACTGTATGTGACTCAACTCCATTTAGGACTGGGAAACAAATGCTAGCTCAACGTCCAAGAAACACACTCTGCTTTTGAGAAAAGAGCACTCTTCTACTCTACTGTGTTTCCTATGTGTTCCGAAAAGTGAGCTTGCTCAGAACAAAAAAAACTGTGCTTCCTACACACACGGCCATATCTAGCTCAAGTCTGCTTAGGATCCTGACAAGAACAGTAGATCCTCTTCAGAACAATACAGTGTACTTGCTGGGAACAGACGCCAATGCTATTTGTCCTGTGTATGGCAATGGCAGCGCAATAGTGACTCTTCTTACCAGAAAACAACTCTTGCTCGTGGACCAGAAACTGCATGTGATTCAACTCCATTTTAGGACTGGGAAACAAAATCTAGCTCGCTTTACAAGAAACACACTCTGCTTTTGAGAAAAGAGCACTCTTCTACTCTAATGTGTTTCCTTAGGGCCAGAACAGTGAGCTTGCTCAGAAAAAAAGAACTGTGCTTCCTACACACACGGGCCATATGTAGTTCAACTCTGCTTAGGAAACTGAGAAGAACAGTAGCTCCTCTTCTTTCCAATACACTGTACTTACTGGGAACAGATGGGAGGGCTATTTGCACTGTGTATGGCAATGGGAGCACAATAGTGTCTTTCCTTAACAGAAAACAACTCTTGCTCATAGGAACACAAACTGCATGTGATTCCACTCCATTTAGGAATGGGAAACAAATGCTAGCTCGCCTTAAAAGAAACACACTCTGCTTTTGAGAAATAAGCACTCTTCTACTCTACTGTATTTCCTATAGGGTCCGAACA
Organism: Peromyscus eremicus; assembly: GCF_949786415.1. Classification (NCBI taxonomy): domain Eukaryota; kingdom Metazoa; phylum Chordata; class Mammalia; order Rodentia; family Cricetidae; genus Peromyscus; species Peromyscus eremicus. The sequence continues at coordinate 76,026 of NW_026735496.1, read as the reverse complement.
GTGAGCTTGCTCAGAACAAAAGAACTGTGCTTCCTACACACACGGCCATATCTAGTTCAATTCTGCTTAGGAACCTGACATAACAGTAGATCCTCTTCAGTCCAATACACTGTACTTGCTGGGAACAGACGCCAGTACTCTTTGTCCTGTATATGGCAATTGGAGTACAATAGTGACTCTTCCAACCATAAAACAACTCTTGCTCTTAGGACCAGAAACTGCATGTGATTCAAATCCATTTAGGACTGGGAAACAAACGATAGCTCGCCTTACAAGAAACACACTCTGCTTTAGAGAAAAGAGCACTCTTCTACTCTACTGTGTTTCCTATGGGGCCAGAACAGTGAGCTTGCTCAGAAAAAAAAACTGTGCTTCCTACACACACGGCAAATATCAAGTTCAACTCTGCTTAGGAAACTGACAAGAACAGTAGCTCCTCTTCAGTCCGATACACTGTACTTGCTGGGAACAGATGCCAGTGCTATTTGCACTGTGGATGGCAATGGGAGCACAATAGTGACTTTCCTTACCAGAAAACAACTCTTGCTCATAGGACCAGAAACTGCATATGATTAAACTCCATTTAGGACTGAGAAACAAATGCTAGCTTGCCTTCCATGAAACACACTCTGCTTTTGAGAAAAGAGCACTCTTCTACTCTACTGTGTTTCCTATGGGGTACGAACAGTGAGCTTGCTCAGAACAAAAGAACTGTCCTTCCTACACACACGGGCCATATCTAGTTCAACTCTGCTTAGGAAACTGACAAGAACAGTAGCTCCTCTTCAGTCCGATACACTGTACTTGCTGGGAACAGACGCGAGTGCTATTTGCACTGTGTATGGCAATGGGAGCGCAATAGTGACTTTCCTTACCAGAAAACAACTCTTGCTCGTAGGACCAGAAACTGCATGTGATGCAATTCCATTTAGGACTGAGAAACAAATGCTAGCTCGCCTTACAAGAAACACACCATGCTTTTGAGAAAATAGCACTCTTCTACTCTTCAGTGTTTCCTATGGGGTCCAAACAGTGAGCTTGCTCAGAACAAAAGAAATGTGCTTCCTACACACGCGGGACGTATCTTGATCAACTCTGCTTAGGAAACTGACAAGAACAGTAGCTCCTCTTCAGTCCGATACTCTGTACTTGCTGGGAACAGATGCGAGTGCTATTTGCACTGTGTATGGCAATGGGAGCGCAATAGTGACTTTCCTTACCAAAAAACAACAATTGCTCGTAGGACCAGAACCTGCATGTGATTCAACTCCATATGGGACTGGGAAACAAACGCTAGCTCGCCTTACAAGAAACACAATCTGCTATTGAGAAAAGAGCACTCTTCTACTCTACTGTGTTTCCTATAGGGCCAGAACAGTGAGCTTGCTCAGAACAAAAGAACCGTGCTTCCTTCACACAGGGCCATATCTAGTTCAACTCTGCTTAGGAACCTGACAAGAACAGTAGATCCTCTTCAGTCCAATACACTGTACATGCTGGGAACAGACGCGAGTGCTATTTGCCCTGTGTATGGCATTTGGAGCGCAATAGTGACTCTTCTTACCAGAAAACAACTCTTGCTCGTAGGACCAGAAACTGCATGTGATACAACTCCACTTAGGACTGGGAAACAAACACTAACTCGCCTTACAAGAAACACACTCTGATTTAGAGAAAAAAGCACTCTTCTACTCTATTGTGTTTCCTAGGAGGTCCGAACGGTGAACTTGCTCAGAACAAAAGAACTGTGCTTCCTACACACACGGCCATATCTAGTTCAATTCTGCTTAGGAACCTGACAAGAACAGTAGATCCTCTTCAGTCCAATACACTGTACTGCTGGGAACAGACAACAGTGCTATTTGTCCTGTGTATGGCAATGCCAGGGCAATAGTGACTCTTCTTACCATAAAACAACTCTTGCTCGTAGGACCAGAAACTGCATGTGATTCAACTCCATTTAGGACTGGGAAACAAACGCTAGCTCGTCTTACAAGAACCACACTCTGCTTTAGAGAAAAGAGCACTCTTCTACTCTACTGTGTTTCCTATAGGGCCAGAACAGTGAGCTTGCTCAGAACAAAAGAACTGTGCTTCCTACACTCGGGCCATATCTAGTTCAACTCTGCTTAGGAAACTGACAAGAACAGTATCTCCTCTTCAGTCCGATACACTGTACTTCCTGGGAACAGACGGGACTGCTATTTGCACTGTGTATGGCTATTGGAGCACAATAGTGACTCGTCTTACCAGAAAACAACTCTTGCTCGTAGGACAAAAAACTGCATGTGACTCAACTCCATTTAGGACTGGGAAACAAACGCTAGCTCGCCTTCCAAGAAACACACTCTGCTTTTGAGAAAAGAGCACTCTTCTACTCTACTGTGTTTTCTATGGGTTCCGAACAGTGAGCTTGCTCAGAACAAAAAAACTGTGCTTCCTACACACACGGCCATATCTAGTTCAAGTCTGCTTAGGAACCTGACAAGAACAGTAGATCCTCTTCCATCCAATACACTGTACTTGCTGGGAAAAGACGCCAGTGCTATTTGTCCTGTGTATGGCAATGGCAGTGCAATAGTGACTCTTCTTACCAGAAAACAAGTCTTGCTTGCAGGACCAGAAACTGCATGTGATTCAACTCCATTTAGGACTGGGAAACAAACGCTAGCTCGCCCTATAAGAAACACACTCTGCTTTTGAGAAAAGAGCACTCTTCTACTCTACTGTGTTTCCTATGGGGTCCAAACAGTGAGCTTGCTCAGAACAAAAGAACTGTGCTTCCTACACACGCGGGACATATCTCGTTCACCTCTGCTTAGGAAACTGACAAGAACAGTAGCTCCTCTTCAGTCCGATACACTGTACTTGCTGGGAACAGACGTGAGTGCTATTTGCACTGTGTATAGCAATGGGAGCGCAATAGTGACTTTCCTTACCAGAAAACAACTCTTGGTCGTAGTACCAGAAACTGCATGTGATTCAACTCCATTTAGGACTGGGAAACAAACGCTAGCTCGCCTTACAAGAAACACACTCTGCTTTTGAGAAAAGAGCACTCTTCTACTCTACTGTGTTTCCTATAGGGCCAGAACAGTAAGGTTGCTCAGAACAAAAGAACTGTACTTCCTACACACACGGCCATATTAAGTTCAACTCTGGTGAGGAAACTGACAAGAACAGTAGCTCCTAATCAGTCCAATACACTGTACTTGAAGGGAACAGACGCGAGTACTATTTGCACTGTGTATGGCATTTGGAGCGCAATAGAGACTCTTCTTACCAGAAAACAACTCTTGCTCGTAGGACCAAAAACTGCATGTGAATCAACTCCATTTAGGACTGGGAAACAAATGCGAGCTCACCTTACAAGAAAAACACTCTACTTTAGAGAAAAGAGCACTTTCTATTCTACTGTTTCCTATGGGGTCCAAACAGTGAGCTTGCTCAGAAAAAAAGAACTGTGCTTCCTACACACACGGCCATATCTAGTTCAAGTCTGCTTAGGAAACTGACAAGAACAGTAGCTCCTCTTCAGTCTGATACACTGTACTTGCTGGGAACAGACGCATGTGCTATTTGCACTGTGTATGGCAATGGGAGCGCAATAGTGACTTTCCTTACCAGAAAACAACTCTTGCTCATAGGACCAGAAACTGCATGTGATTCCACTCCATTTAGGACTGGGAAACAAATGCTAGCTCGCCTTACATGAAACACACTCTGCTTTTGAGAAAAGAGCACTTTTGTACTCTACTATGTTTCCTATGGGGTCCAAAAAGTGAGCTTGCTCAGAAAAAAAGAACTGTGCTTCCTACATACACGGGCCATATCTAGTTCAACTCTGCTTAGGAAACTGACAAGAACAGTAGCTCCTCTTCAGTCCAATACACTGTACTTGCTCGGAACAAACGCGAGAGCTATTTGCACTGTGTATGGCAATTGGAGCACAATAGTGAATCGTCTTACCAGAAAACAACTCTTGCTCCTAGGACAAAAAACTGCATGTGACTCAACTCCATTTAGGACTGGGAAACAAACGCTAGCTCGACTTCCAAAAACACACTCAGCTTTTGAGAAAAGAGCACTCTTCTACTCTACTGTGTTTCCTATGTGTTCCGAACAGTGAGCTTGCTCAGAACAAAAAAACTGTGCTTCCTACACACACGGCCATATCTAGTTCAAGTCTGCTTAGGAAACTGACAAGAACAGTAGCTCCTATTCAGTCCGATACACTGTACTTGCTGGGAACAGACGCGAGTGCTATTTGCACTGTATATGACATTTGGAGCGCAACAGTGACTCTTCTTACCAGAAAACAACTCTTGCTCGTAGGACCAGAAACTGCATGTGACTCAACTCCATTTAGGACTGGGAAACAAACGCTAGGTCGCCTTACAAGAAACACACTCTGCTTTTAAGAAAAGTGCACTCTTCTACTCTACTGTGTTTCCTATTGGGCCAGAACAGTGAGCTTGCTCAGAACATAAGAACTGTGCTTCCTACACACACGGGCCATATCTAGTTCAACTCTGCTTAGGAAACTGAGAAGAACAGTAGCTCCTCTTCAGTCTGATACACTGTACTTGCTGGGAACAGACGCATGTGCTATTTGCACTGTGTATGGCAATTGGAGCACAATAGTGACTTTCCTTACCAAAAAACAACTCTTGCTCGTAGGACCAGAAACTGCATGTGATTCAACTCCATATAGGACTGGGAAACAAATGCTAGCTCCCCTTACAAGAAACACAATCTGCTTTTGAGAAAAGAGCACTCTTCTACTCTACTGTGTTTCCTATAGGGCCAGAACAGTGAGCTTGCTCAGAACAAAAGAACTGTGCTTCCTACACACACGGCCATATCTAGTTCAACTCTGCTTAGGAACCTGACAAGAACAGTAGATCCTCTTCAGTCCAATACACTGTACATGCTGGGAACAGACGCGTGTGCTATTTGCCCTGTGTATGACAATGGGAGCACAATAGTGACTCTTCTTACCAGAAAACAACTCTTGCTCGTAGGACCAGAAACTGCATGTGATTCCACTCCATTTAGGACTGGGAAACAAACGCTAGGTCGCCTTACAAGAAACACTATCTGCTTTAGAGAAAAGAGCACGCTTGTACTCTACTGTGTTTCTTATAGGGCCAGAACAGTGAGCTTGCTCAGAACAAAAGAACTGTGCTTCCTACACACACGGCCATATCTAGTTCATCTCTGCTGAGGAAACTGACAAGAACAGTAGCTCCTAATCAGTCCAATACACTGTACTTGTAGGGAAGAGACGCGAGTACTATTTGCACTGTGTATGGCATTTGGAGCACAATAGTGACTCTTCTTACCAGAAAACAACTCTTGCTCATAGGACCAAAAACTGCATGTGACTCAACTCCATTTAGGACTGGGAAACAAACGCAAGCTCACCTTACAAGAAAAACACTCTGCTTTAGAGAAAAGAGCACTCTTCTACTCTACTGTGTTTCCTATGGGGTCCAAACAGTGAGCTTGCTCAGAACAAAAGAACTGTGCTTCCTACACACACGGGCCATATCTCGTTCAACTCTTCTTAGGAAACTGACAAGAACAGTAGCTCCTATTCAGTCCAATACACTGTACTTGCTGGGAACAGACGCGAATGCTATTTGCACTGTGTATGGCAATTGGAACACAACAGTGACTCTTCTTACCAGAAAACAACTCTTGCTCGTAGGACAAAAAACTGCATGTGACTCAACTCCATTTAGGACTGGGAAACTAACGCTAGCTCGCCTTCCAAAAACACACTCTGCTTTTGAGAAAAGAGCACTCTTCTACTCTACTGTGTTTCCTCTGTGCTCCGAACAGTGAGCTTACTCAGAACAAAACAACTGTGCTTCCTACACACACGGCCATATCTAGATCAAGTCTGCTTAGGAAACTGACAAGAACAGTAGCTCCTGTTCAGTCCAATACACTGTACTTGCTGGGAACAGACGTGAGTGCTATTTGCACTGTATATGGCAATGGGAGCGCAATAGTGACATTCCTTACCAGAAAACAACTCTTGCTCATAGGACCAGAAACTGCATGTGATTCCACTCCATTTAGGACTGGGAAACAAACGCTAGCTCGCCTTACAAGAAACACACTCTGCTTCAGAGTAAAGAGCACTCTTCTACTCTACTGTGTTTCCTATGGGGTCCAAACAGTGAGCTTGCTCAGAACATAAGAACTGTGCTTTCTACACACACGGGCCATATCTAGTTCAACTCTGCTTAGGAAACTGACAAGAACAGTAGCTCCTCTTCAGTCTGATACACTGTACTTGCTGGGAACAGACGCATGTGCTATTTGCACTGTGTATGGCAATGGGAGCGCAATAGTGACATTCCTTACCAGAAAACAACTCTTGCTCATAGGACCAGAAACTGCATGTGATTCCACTCCATTTAGGACTGGGAAACAAACGCTAGCTCGCCTTACAAGAAACACACTCTGCTTCAGAGAAAAGAGCACTCTTCTACTCTACTGTGTTTCCTATGGGGTCCAAACAGTGAGCTTGCTCAGAACATAAGAACTGTGCTTTCTACACACACGGGCCATATCTAGTTGAACTCTGCTTAGGAAACTGACAAGAACAGTAGCTCCTCTTCAGTCTGATACACTGTACTTGCTGGGAACAGACGCATGCGCTATTTGCACTGTGTATGGCAATGGGAGCGCAATAGTGACATTCCTTACCAGAAAACAACTCTTGCTCATAGGACCAGAAACTGCATGTGATTCCACTCCATTTAGGACTGGGAAACAAACGCTAGCTCGCCTTACAAGAAACACACTCTGCTTCAGAGAAAAGAGCACTCTTCTACTCTACTGTGTTTCCTATGGGGTCCAAACAGTGAGCTTGCTCAGAACAAAAGAACTGTGCTTCCTACACACACGGGCCATATCTAGTTCAACTCTGCTTAGGAAACTGACAAGAACAGTAGCTCCTCTTCAGTCCAATACACTGTACTTGCTCGGAACAGACGCGAGTGCTATTTGCACTGTGTATGGCAATTGGAGCACAATAGTGACTCGTCTTACCAGAAAACAACTCTTGCTCGTAGGACAAAAAACTGCATGTGACTCAACTCATGTTAGGACTGGGAAACAAACACTAGCTCGCCTTCCAAGAAACACACTCTGCTTTTGAGAAAAGAGCACTCTTCTACTTTACTGTTTACTATGTGTTCCGAACAGTGAGCTTGCTCAGAACAAAAAAACTGTGCTTCCTACAAACATTGCCACATGTAGTTCAAGTCTGCTTAGGAACCTGAGAAGAACAGTAGATCCTCTTCAGTCTGATACACTGTATTTGCTGGGAACAGACGCGAGTGCTATTTGCACTGTGTATGGCAATGGGAGCTCAATAGTTACTTTCCTTACCAGAAAACAGTTCTTGCTCATAGGAACAGAAACTGCATGGGATTCAACTCCATTTAGGACTGGGAAACAAACGCTAGCTCGCCTTACAAGAAACACACTCTGCTTTTGAGAAAAGAGCACAATTCTACTCTACTGTGTTTCCTATGGGGTCCGAAAAGTGAGCCTGCTCAGAACAAAAGAAATGTGCTTCCTACACACACCGACCATATCTAGTTCAACTCTGCTTAGGAAACTGACAAGAACAGTAGCTCCTCTTCAGTCCAATACACTGTATTTGCTGGGAACAGACGCGAGTACTATTTGCACTGTGTATGGCAATGGGAGCTCAATAGTTACTTTCCTTACCAGAAAACAACTCTTGCTCGTAGGAACAGAAACTGCATGGGATTCAACTCCATTTAGGACTGGGAAACAAACGCTAGGTCGCCTTACAAGAAACACACTCTGCTTTTGGGAAAAGAGCACTCTTCTTCTCTACTGTGTTTCCTATGGTGTCCGAACAGTGATCTTGCTCAGAACAAAAGAACTGTGCTTCCGACACACACGGCCATATCTAGTTCAATTCTGCTTAGGAACCTGACAAGAACAGTAGATCCTCTTCAGTCCAATACACTGTACTTGCTGGGAACAAACGCCAGTGCTATTTGTCCTGTGTATGGCAATGGCAGCGCAATATTGACTCTTCTTACCAGAAAACAACTCTTGCTCGTAGGACCAGAAACTGCATGTGATTCAACTCCATTTAGGACTGGGAAACAAACGCTAACTCGCCTTACAAGAAACACACTCTGCTTTAGAGAAAAGAGCACTCTTCTACTCTACTGTGTTTCTTATAGGGCCAGAATAGTGAGCTTGCTCAGAACAAAAGAACTGTGCTTCCTACACACGGGCCATATCTAGCTCAACTCTGCTTAGGAAACTGAGAAGAACAGTAGCTCCTATTCAGTCCAATATACTGTACTTGCTGGGAACAGATGCGTGTGCTATTTGCACTGTGTATTGCATTTGGAGCGCAATAGTGACTCTTCTTACCAGAAAACAACTCTTGCTCGTAGGACCAAAAACTGCCTGTGACAACTCCATTTAGGAATGGGAAACAAACGCGAGCTCGCCTTACTAGAAACACACTCTGCTTTAGAGAAAAGAGCACTCTTCTACTGTACTGTGTAACCTATGGGGTCCAAACAGTGAGCTTGCTCAGAACAAAAAAACTGTGCTTCCTACACACACGGCCAAATCTAGTTCAAGTCTGATTAGGAACCTGACAAGAACAGTAGATCCTCTTTCGTCCAATACACTGTATTTGCTGGGAAAAGACGCCAGTGCTATTTGTCCTGTGTATGGCAATGACCGCGCAATAGTGACTCTTCTTACCAGAAACAACTCTTGCTTGTAGGACCAGAAACTGCATGTGATTCAACTCCATTTAGGACTGGGAAACAAACGCTAGCTCGCCTTACAAGAAACACACTCTGCTTTTGAGAAAAGAGCACTCTTCTACTCTACTGTGTTTCCTATAGGGCCAGAACAGTGAGCTTGCTCAGAAAAAAAGAACTGTGCTTCCTACACACACGGGCCATATCTAGTTCAACTCTGCTTAGGAAACTGAGAAGAACAGTAGCTCCTCTTCAGTCCAATACACTGCACTTGCTGGGAACAGACACGAGGGCTATTTGCACTGTGTATGGCAATGGGAGCGCAATAGTGACTTTCTTTACCAGAAAACAACTCTTGCTCATAGGACCAGAAACTGCATGTGATTACACTCCGTTTAGGACTGGGAAACAAACGCTAGCTCGCCTTACAAGAAACACACTCTGCTTTAGAGAAAAGAGCACTCTTCTACTCTACTGTGTTTCCTATGGGGTCCAAACAGTGAGCTTGCTCAGAACAAAAGAACTGTGCTTCCTACACACACGGACCATATCTAGTTCAACTCTGCTTAGTAAACTGACAAGAACAGTAGCTCCTATTCAGTCCAATACACTGTACTTGCTGGGAAAAGACGCGAGTGCTATTTGCCTTGTGTAGGGCAATGGGAACACAATAGTGACTTACCTTACCATAAAACAACTCTTGCTCATAGGACCAGAAACTGCATGTGATTCAACTCCATTTAGGTCTGGGAAACAAATGCTAGCTCGCCTTACATGAAACACACTCTGCTTTTGAGAAAAGAGCACTCTTCTACTCTACTGTGTTTCCTATGGGGTCCGAACAGTGAGCTTGCTCAGAACAAAAGAACTGTGCTTCCTACACACAAGGGCCATATCTAGTTCAACTCTGCTTAGAAAACTGACAAGAACAGTAGCTCCTTTTCAGTCCAATACACTGTACTTGCGGGGAAGAGACGCGAGTGCTATTTGCACTGTGTATGGCAATTAGAGCACAATAGTGACTAGTCTTACCAGAAAACAACTCTTGCTCGTAGGACAAAAAACTGCATGTGACTCAACTCCATATAGGACTGGGAAACAAATGCTAGCTCTCCTTACAAGAAACACACTCTGCTTTAGAGAAAAGAGCACTCTTCTACTCTACTGTGTTTCCTATGGAGTCCGAACACTGAACTTGCTCAGAACAAAAGAACTGTGCTTCCTACACACACGGCCATATGTAGTTCAATTTAGCTTAGGAACCTGACAAGAACAGTAGATCCTCTTCAGTCCAATACACTGTACTTGCTGGGAACAGACGCCAGTGCTATTTGTCCTGTGTATGGCAATGGCAGCGCAAAAGTGACTCTTCTTAACATAAAACAACTCTTGCTCGTAGGACTAGAAACTGCATGTGATTCAACTCCATTTAGGACTGGGAAACAAATGCTAGCTTGCCTTACATGAAACACACTCTGCTTTTGAGAAAAGAGCACTCTTCTACTCTACTGTGCTTCCTATGGGGTCTGAACAGTGAGCTTGCTCAGAACAAAAGAACTGTGCTTCCTACACACACAGGCCATATCTAGTTCAACTCTGCTTAGGAAACTGACAAGAACAGTAGATCCTCTTCAGTCCAATACACTGTACTTGCAGGGAACAGACGCGAGTGCTATTTGCACTGTGTATGGCAATTGGAGCCCAATAGTGACTTGTCTTACCAGAAAACAACTCTTGCTCGTAGGACAAAAAACTGTATGTGACTCAACTCCATTTAGGACTGGGAAACAAATGCTAGCTCAACGTCCAAGAAACACACTCTGCTTTTGAGAAAAGAGCACTCTTCTACTCTACTGTGTTTCCTATGTGTTCCGAAAAGTGAGCTTGCTCAGAACAAAAAAAACTGTGCTTCCTACACACACGGCCATATCTAGCTCAAGTCTGCTTAGGATCCTGACAAGAACAGTAGATCCTCTTCAGAACAATACAGTGTACTTGCTGGGAACAGACGCCAATGCTATTTGTCCTGTGTATGGCAATGGCAGCGCAATAGTGACTCTTCTTACCAGAAAACAACTCTTGCTCGTGGACCAGAAACTGCATGTGATTCAACTCCACTTTAGGACTGGGAAACAAAATCTAGCTCGCTTTACAAGAAACACACTCTGCTTTTGAGAAAAGAGCACTCTTCTACTCTAATGTGTTTCCTATAGGGCCAGAACAGTGAGCTTGCTCAGAAAAAAAGAACTGTGCTTCCTACACACACGGGCCATATGTAGTTCAACTCTGCTTAGGAAACTGAGAAGAACAGTAGCTCCTCTTCTTTCCAATACACTGTACTTGCTGGGAACAGATGGGAGGGCTATTTGCACTGTGTATGGCAATGGGAGTACAATAGTGTCTTTCCTTAACAGAAAACAACTCTTGCTCGTAGGAACACAAACTGCATGTGATTCCACTCCCTTTAGGAATGGGAAACAAATGCTAGCTCGCCTTAAAAGAAACACACTCTGCTTTTGAGAAATAAGCACTCTTCTACTCTACTGTATTTCCTATAGGGTCCGAACAGTGAGCTTGCTCAGAACAAAAGAACTGTGCTTCCTACACACACGGCCATATCTAGTTCAATTCTGCTTAGGAACCTGACATAACAGTAGATCCTCTTCAGTCCAATACACTGTACTTGCTGGGAACAGACGCCAGTACTCTTTGTCCTGTATATGGCAATTGGAGTACAATAGTGACTCTTCCAACCATAAAACAACTCTTGCTCGTAGGACCAGAAACTGCATGTGATACAACTCCACTTAGGACTGGGAAACAAACACTAACTCGCCTTACAAGAAACACACTCTGATTTAGAGAAAAAAGCACTCTTCTACTCTATTGTGTTTCCTAGGAGGTCCGAACGGTGAACTTGCTCAGAACAAAAGAACTGTGCTTCCTACACACACGGCCATATCTAGTTCAATTCTGCTTAGGAACCTGACAAGAACAGTAGATCCTCTTCAGTCCAATACACTGTACTGCTGGGAACAGACAACAGTGCTATTTGTCCTGTGTATGGCAATGCCAGGGCAATAGTGACTCTTCTTACCATAAAACAACTCTTGCTTGTAGGACCAGAAACTGCATGTGATTCAACTCCATTTAGGACTGGGAAACAAACGCTAGCTCGTCTTACAAGAACCACACTCTGCTTTAGAGAAAAGAGCACTCTTCTACTCTACTGTGTTTCCTATAGGGCCAGAACAGTGAGCTTGCTCAGAACAAAAGAACTGTGCTTCCTACACTCGGGCCATATCTAGTTCAACTCTGCTTAGGAAACTGACAAGAACAGTATCTCCTCTTCAGTCCGATACACTGTACTTCCTGGGAACAGACGGGACTGCTATTTGCACTGTGTATGGCTATTGGAGCACAATAGTGACTCGTCTTACCAGAAAACAACTCTTGCTCGTAGGACAAAAAACTGCATGTGACTCAACTCCATTTAGGACTGGGAAACAAACGCTAGCTCGCCTTCCAAGAAACACACTCTGCTTTTGAGAAAAGAGCACTCTTCTACTCTACTGTGTTTTCTATGGGTTCCGAACAGTGAGCTTGCTCAGAACAAAAAAACTGTGCTTCCTACACACACGGCCATATCTAGTTCAAGTCTGCTTAGGAACCTGACAAGAACAGTAGATCCTCTTCCATCCAATACACTGTACTTGCTGGGAAAAGACGCCAGTGCTATTTGTCCTGTGTATGGCAATGGCAGTGCAATAGTGACTCTTCTTACCAGAAAACAAGTCTTGCTTGCAGGACCAGAAACTGCATGTGATTCAACTCCATTTAGGACTGGGAAACAAACGCTAGCTCGCCCTACAAGAAACACACTCTGCTTTTGAGAAAAGAGCACTCTTCTACTCTACTGTGTTTCCTATGGGGTCCAAACAGTGAGCTTGCTCAGAACAAAAGAACTGTGCTTCCTACACACGCGGGACATATCTCGTTCACCTCTGCTTAGGAAACTGACAAGAACAGTAGCTCCTCTTCAGTCCGATACACTGTACTTGCTGGGAACAGACGTGAGTGCTATTTGCACTGTGTATAGCAATGGGAGCGCAATAGTGACTTTCCTTACCAGAAAACAACTCTTGGTCGTAGTACCAGAAACTGCATGTGATTCAACTCCATTTAGGACTGGGAAACAAACGCTAGCTCGCCTTACAAGAAACACACTCTGCTTTTGAGAAAAGAGCACTCTTCTACTCTACTGTGTTTCCTATAGGGCCAGAACAGTAAGGTTGCTCAGAACAAAAGAACTGTACTTCCTACACACACGGCCATATTAAGTTCAACTCTGCTGAGGAAACTGACAAGAACAGTAGCTCCTAATCAGTCCAATACACTGTACTTGAAGGGAACAGACGCGAGTACTATTTGCACTGTGTATGGCATTTGGAGCGCAATAGAGACTCTTCTTACCAGAAAACAACTCTTGCTCGTAGGACCAAAAACTGCATGTGAATCAACTCCATTTAGGACTGGGAAACAAATGCGAGCTCACCTTACAAGAAAAACACTCTACTTTAGAGAAAAGAGCACTCTTCTATTCTACTGTGTTTCCTATGGGGTCCAAACAGTGAGCTTGCTCAGAAAAAAAGAACTGTGCTTCCTACACACACGGCCATATCTAGTTCAAGTCTGCTTAGGAAACTGACAAGAATAGTAGCTCCTCTTCAGTCTGATACACTGTACTTGCTGGGAACAGACGCATGTGCTATTTGCACTGTGTATGGCAATGGGAGCACAATAGTGACTTTCCTTACCAGAAAACAACTCTTGCTCATAGGACCAGAAACTGCATGTGATTCCACTCCATTTAGGACTGGGAAACAAATGCTAGCTCGCCTTACATGAAACACACTCTGCTTTTGAGAAAAGAGCACTCTTGTACTCTACTATGTTTCCTATGGGGTCCAAAAAGTGAGCTTGCTCAGAAAAAAAGAACTGTGCTTCCTACATACACGGGCCATATCTAGTTCAACTCTGCTTAGGAAACTGACAAGAACAGTAGCTCCTCTTCAGTCCGATACACTGTACTTGCTCGGAACAAACGCGAGAGCTATTTGCACTGTGTATGGCAATTGGAGCACAATAGTGAATCGTCTTACCAGAAAACAACTCTTGCTCCTAGGACAAAAAACTGCATGTGACTCAACTCCATTTAGGACTGGGAAACAAACGCTAGCTCGACTTCCAAAAACACACTCAGCTTTTGAGAAAAGAGCACTCTTCTACTCTACTGTGTTTCCTATGTGTTCCGAACAGTGAGCTTGCTCAGAACAAAAAAACTGTGCTTCCTACACTCACGGCCATATCTAGTTCAAGTCTGCTTAGGAAACTGACAAGAACAGTAGCTCCTATTCAGTCCGATACACTGTACTTGCTGGGAACAGACGCGAGTGCTATTTGCACTGTATATGACATTTGGAGCGCAACAGTGACTCTTCTTACCAGAAAACAACTCTTGCTCGTAGGACCAGAAACTGCATGTGACTCAACTCCATTTAGGACTGGGAAACAAACGCTAGCTCGCCTTACAAGAAACACACTCTGCTTTTAAGAAAAGTGCACTCTTCTACTCTACTGTGTTTCCTATTGGGCCAGAACAGTGAGCTTGCTCAGAACATAAGAACTGTGCTTCCTACACACACGGGCCATATCTAGTTCAACTCTGCTTAGGAAACTGAGAAGAACAGTAGCTCCTCTTCAGTCTGATACATTGTACTTGCTGGGAACAGACGCATGTGCTATTTGCACTGTGTATGGCAATTGGAGCACAATAGTGACTTTCCTTACCAAAAAACAACTCTTGCTCGTAGGACCAGAAACTGCATGTGATTCAACTCTATATAGGACTGGGAAACAAACGCTAGCTCCCCTTACAAGAAACACAATCTGCTTTTGAGAAAAGAGCACTCTTCTACTCTACTGTGTTTCCTATAGGGCCAGAACAGTGAGCTTGCTCAGAACAAAAGAACTGTGCTTCCTACACACACGGCCATATCTAGTTCAACTCTGCTTAGGAACCTGACAAGAACAGTAGATCCTCTTCAGTCCAATACACTGTACATGCTGGGAACAGACGCGTGTGCTATTTGCCCTGTGTATGACAATGGGAGCACAATAGTGACTCTTCTTACCAGAAAACAACTCTTGCTCGTAGGACCAGAAACTGCATGTGATTCCACTCCATTTAGGACTGGGAAACAAACGCTAGCTCGCCTTACAAGAAACACTATCTGCTTTAGAGAAAAGAGCACGCTTGTACTCTACTGTGTTTCCTATAGGGCCAGAACAGTGAGCTTGCTCAGAAGAAAAGAACTGTGCTTCCTACACTCGGGCCATATCTAGTTCAACTCTGCTTAGGAAACTGACAAGAACAGTAGCTCCTCTTCAGTCCAATACACTGTACTTGCTCGGAACAGACGCGAGTGCTATTTGCACTGTGAATGGCAATTGGAGCACAATAGTGACTCGTCTACCAGAAAACAACTCTTGCTTGTAGGACAAAAAACTGCATGTGACTCAACTCCATTTAGGACTGGGAAACAAACACTAGCTCGCCTTCCAAGAAACACACTCTGCTTTTGAGAAAAGAGCACTCTTCTACTCTACTGTTTCCTATGTGTTCCGAACAGTGAGCTTGTTCAGAATAAAAAAACTGTGCTTCCTACAAACACGGCCACATCTAGTTCAAGTCTGCTTAGGAACCTGACAAGAACAGTAGATCCTCTTCAGTCCGATACACTGTACTTGCTGGGAACAGACAGGAGGGCTATTTGCACTGTGTATGGCAATGGGAGCACAATAGTGACTTTCCTTACCAGAAAACAACTCTTGGTCGTAGGACCAGAAACTGCATGTGATTCAACTCCATTTAGGACTGGGAAACAAATGCTAGCTCGCCTTACAAGAAACACAATCTGCTTTTGAGAAAGAGCACTCTTCTACTCTACTGTGTTTCTTATAGGGCCAGAACAGTGAGCTTGCTCAGAACAAAAGAACTGTGCTTCCTACACACACGGCCATATCTAGTTCATCTCTGCTGAGGAAACTGACAAGAACAGTAGCTCCTAATCAGTCCAATACACTGTACTTGTAGGGAAGAGACGCGAGTACTATTTGCACTGTGTATGGCATTTGGAGCACAATAGTGACTCTTCTTACCAGAAAACAACTCTTGCTCATAGGACCAAAAACTGCATGTGACTCAACTCCATTTAGGACTGGGAAACAAACGCAAGCTCACCTTACAAGAAAAACACTCTGCTTTAGAGAAAAGAGCACTCTTCTACTCTACTGTGTTTCCTATGGGGTCCAAACAATGAGCTTGCTCAGAACAAAAGAACTGTGCTTCCTACACACACGGGCCATATCTCGTTCAACTCTTCTTAGGAAACTGACAAGAACAGTAGCTCCTATTCAGTCCAATACACTGTACTTGCTGGGAACAGACGCGAGTGCTATTTGCACTGTGTATGGCAATTGGAACACAACAGTGACTCTTCTTACCAGAAAACAACTCTTGCTCGTAGGACAAAAAACTGCATGTGACTCAACTCCATTTAGGACTGGGAAACTAACGCGAGCTCGCCTTCCAAAAACACACTCTGCTTTTGAGAAAAGAGCACTCTTCTACTCTACTGTGTTTCCTCTGTGCTCCGAACAGTGAGCTTACTCAGAACAAAACAACTGTGCTTCCTACACACACGGCCATATCTAGATCAAGTCTGCTTAGGAAACTGACAAGAACAGTAGCTCCTGTTCAGTCCAATACACTGTACTTGCTGGGAACAGACGTGAGTGCTATTTGCACTGTATATGGCAATGGGAGCGCAATAGTGACATTCCTTACCAGAAAACAACTCTTGCTCATAGGACCGGAAACTGCATGTGATTCCACTCCATTTAGGACTGGGAAACAAACGCTAGCTCGCCTTACAAGAAACACACTCTGCTTCAGAGTAAAGAGCACTCTTCTACTCTACTGTGTTTCCTATGGGGTCCAAACAGTGAGCTTGCTCAGAACATAAGAACTGTGCTTTCTACACACACGGGCCATATCTAGTTCAACTCTGCTTAGGAAACTGACAAGAACAGTAGCTCCTCTTCAGTCTGATACACTGTACTTGCTGGGAACAGACGCATGTGCTATTTGCACTGTGTATGGCAATGGGAGCGCAATAGTGACATTCCTTACCAGAAAACAACTCTTGCTCATAGGACCAGAAACTGCATGTGATTCCACTCCATTTAGGACTGGGAAACAAACGCTAGCTCGCCTTACAAGAAACACACTCTGCTTCAGAGAAAAGAGCACTCTTCTACTCTACTGTGTTTCCTATGGGGTCCAAACAGTGAGCTTGCTCAGAACATAAGAACTGTGCTTTCTACACACACAGGCCATATCTAGTTGAACTCTGCTTAGGAAACTGACAAGAACAGTAGCTCCTCTTCAGTCTGATACACTGTACTTGCTGGGAACAGACGCATGCGCTATTTGCACTGTGTATGGCAATGGGAGCGCAATAGTGACATTCCTTACCAGAAAACAACTCTTGCTCATAGGACCAGAAACTGCATGTGATTCCACTCCATTTAGGACTGGGAAACAAACGCTAGCTCGCCTTACAAGAAACACACTCTGCTTCAGAGAAAAGAGCACTCTTCTACTCTACTGTGTTTCCTATGGGGTCCAAACAGTGAGCTTGCTCAGAACAAAAGAACTGTGCTTCCTACACACACGGGCCATATCTAGTTCAACTCTGCTTAGGAAACTGACAAGAACAGTAGCTCCTCTTTAGTCCAATACACTGTACTTGCTCGGAACAGACGCGAGTGCTATTTGCACTGTGTATGGCAATTGGAGCACAATAGTGACTCGTCTTACCAGAAAACAACTCTTGCTCGTAGGACAAAAAACTGCATGTGACTCAACTCATTTTAGGACTGGGAAACAAACACTAGCTCGCCTTCCAAGAAACACACTCTGCTTTTGAGAAAAGAGCACTCTTCTACTTTACTGTTTACTATGTGTTCCGAACAGTGAGCTTGCTCAGAACAAAAAAACTGTGCTTCCTACAAACATTGCCACATGTAGTTCAAGTCTGCTTAGGAACCTGAGAAGAACAATAGATCCTCTTCAGTCTGATACACTGTATTTGCTCGGAACAGACGCGAGTGCTATTTGCACTGTGTATGGCAATGGGAGCTCAATAGTTACTTTCCTTACCAGAAAACAGCTCTTGCTCATAGGAACAGAAACTGCATGGGATTCAACTCCATTTAGGACTGGGAAACAAACGCTAGCTCGCCTTACAAGAAACACACTCTGCTTTTGAGAAAAGAGCACAATTCTACTCTACTGTGTTTCCTATGGGGTCCGAAAAGTGAGCCTGCTCAGAACAAAAGAAATGTGCTTCCTACACACACCGACCATATCTAGTTCAACTCTGCTTAGGAAACTGACAAGAACAGTAGCTCCTCTTCAGTCCAATACACTGTATTTGCTGGGAACAGACGCGAGTACTATTTGCACTGTGTATGGCAATGGGAGCTCAATAGTTACTTTCCTTACCAGAAAACAACTCTTGCTCGTAGGAACAGAAACTGCATGGGATTCAACTCCATTTAGGACTGGGAAACAAACGCTAGGTCGCCTTACAAGAAACACACTCTGCTTTTGGGAAAAGAGCACTCTTCTTCTCTACTGTGTTTCCTATGGTGTCCGAACAGTGATCTTGCTCAGAACAAAAGAACTGTGCTTCCGACACACACGGCCATATCTAGTTCAATTCTGCTTAGGAACCTGACAAGAACAGTAGATCCTCTTCAGTCCAATACACTGTACTTGCTGGGAACAAACGCCAGTGCTATTTGTCCTGTGTATGGCAATGGCAGCGCAATATTGACTCTTCTTACCAGAAAACAACTCTTGCTCGTAGGACCAGAAACTGCATGTGATTCAACTCCATTTAGGACTGGGAAACAAACGCTAACTCGCCTTACAAGAAACACACTCTGGTTTAGAGAAAAGAGCACTCTTCTACTCTACTGTGTTTCTTATAGGGCCAGAATAGTGAGCTTGCTCAGAACAAAAGAACTGTGCTTCCTACACACGGGCCATATCTAGCTCAACTCTGCTTAGGAAACTGAGAAGAACAGTAGCTCCTATTCAGTCCAATATACTGTACTTGCTGGGAACAGATGCGTGTGCTATTTGCACTGTGTATTGCATTTGGAGCGCAATAGTGACTCTTCTTACCAGAAAACAACTCTTGCTCATAGGACCAAAAACTGCCTGTGACAACTCCATTTAGGACTGGGAAACAAACGCGAGCTCGCCTTACTAGAAACACACTCTGCTTTAGAGAAAAGAGCACTCTTCTACTGTACTGTGTAACCTATGGGGTCCGAACAGTGAGCTTGCTCAGAACAAAAAAACTGTGCTTCCTACACACACGGCCAAATCTAGTTCAAGTCTGATTAGGAACCTGACAAGAACAGTAGATCCTCTTTCGTCCAATACACTGTATTTGCTGGGAAAAGACGCCAGTGCTATTTGTCCTGTGTATGGCAATGACCGCGCAATAGTGACTCTTCTTACCAGAAACAACTCTTGCTTGTAGGACCAGAAACTGCATGTGATTCAACTCCATTTAGGACTGGGAAACAAATGCTAGCTCGCCTTACAAGAAACACACTCTGCTTTTGAGAAAAGAGCACTCTTCTACTCTACTGTGTTTCCTATAGGGCCAGAACAGTGAGCTTGCTCAGAAAAAAAGAACTGTGCTTCCTACACACACGGGCCATATCTAGTTCAACTCTGCTTAGGAAACTGAGAAGAACAGTAGCTCCTCTTCAGTCCAATACACTGCACTTGCTGGGAACAGACACGAGGGCTATTTGCACTGTGTATGGCAATGGGAGCACAATAGTGTCTTTCCTTAACAGAAAACAACTCTTGCTCGTAGGAACACAAACTGCATGTGATTCCACTCCATTTAGGAATGGGAAACAAATGCTAGCTCGCCTTAAAAGAAACACACTCTGCTTTTGAGAAATAAGCACTCTTCTACTCTACTGTATTTCCTATAGGGTCCGAACAGTGAGCTTGCTCAGAACAAAAGAACTGTGCTTCCTACACACACGGCCATATCTAGTTCAATTCTGCTTAGGAACCTGACATAACAGTAGATCCTCTTCAGTCCAATACACTGTACTTGCTGGGAACAGACGCCAGTACTCTTTGTCCTGTATATGGCAATTGGAGTACAATAGTGACTCTTCCAACCATAAAACAACTCTTGCTCTTAGGACCAGAAACTGCATGTGATTCAAATCCATTTAGGACTGGGAAACAAACGATAGCTCGCCTTACAAGAAACACACTCTGCTTTTGAGAAAAGAGCACTCTTCTACTCTACTGTGTTTCCTATGGGGCCAGAACAGTGAGCTTGCTCAGAAAAAAAAACTGTGCTTCCTACACACACGGCCCATATCTAGTTCAACTCTGCTTAGGAAACTGACAAGAACAGTAGCTCCTCTTCAGTCCGATACACTGTACTTGCTGGGAACAGATGCCAGTGCTATTTGCACTGTGGATGGCAATGGGAGCACAATAGTGACTTTCCTTACCAGAAAACAACTCTTGCTCATAGGACCAGAAACTGCATATGATTAAACTCCATTTAGGACTGAGAAACAAATGCTAGCTTGCCTTCCATGAAACACACTCTGCTTTTGAGAAAAGAGCACTCTTCTACTCTACTGTGTTTCCTATGGGGTACGAACAGTGAGCTTGCTCAGAACAAAAGAACTGTCCTTCCTACACACACGGGCCATATCTAGTTCAACTCTGCTTAGGAAACTGACAAGAACAGTAGCTCCTCTTCAGTCCGATACACTGTACTTGCTGGGAACAGACGCGAGTGCTATTTGCACTGTGTATGGCAATGGGAGCGCAATAGTGACTTTCCTTACCAGAAAACAACTCTTGCTCGTAGGACCAGAAACTGCATGTGATGCAATTCCATTTAGGACTGAGAAACAAATGCTAGCTCGCCTTACAAGAAACACACCATGCTTTTGAGAAAATAGCACTCTTCTACTCTTCAGTGTTTCCTATGGGGTCCAAACAGTGAGCTTGCTCAGAACAAAAGAAATGTGCTTCCTACACACACGGGACGTATCTTGATCAACTCTGCTTAGGAAACTGACAAGAACAGTAGCTCCTCTTCAGTCCGATACACTGTATTTGCTGGGAACAGATGCGAGTGCTATTTGCACTGTGTATGGCAATGGGAGCGCAATAGTGACTTTCCTTACCAAAAAACAACAATTGCTCGTAGGACCAGAACCTGCATGTGATTCAACTCCATATGGGACTGGGAAACAAACGCTAGCTCGCCTTACAAGAAACACAATCTGCTTTTGAGAAAAGAGCACTCTTCTACTCTACTGTGTTTCCTATAGGGCCAGAACAGTGAGCTTGCTCAGAACAAAAGAACCGTGCTTCCTTCACACAGGGCCATATCTAGTTCAACTCTGCTTAGGAACCTGACAAGAACAGTAGATCCTCTTCAGTCCAATACACTGTACATGCTGGGAACAGACGCGTGTGCTATTTGCCCTGTGTATGGCATTTGGAGCGCAATAGTGACTCTTCTTACCAGAAAACAACTCTTGCTCGTAGGACCAGAAACTGCATGTGATACAACTCCACTTAGGACTGGGAAACAAACACTAACTCGCCTTACAAGAAACACACTCTGATTTAGAGAAAAAAGCACTCTTCTACTCTATTGTGTTTCCTAGGAGGTCCGAACGGTGAACTTGCTCAGAACAAAAGAACTGTGCTTCCTACACACACGGCCATATCTAGTTCAATTCTGCTTAGGAACCTGACAAGAACAGTAGATCCTCTTCAGTCCAATACACTGTATTGCTGGGAACAGACAACAGTGCTATTTGTCCTGTGTATGGCAATGCCAGGGCAATAGTGACTCTTCTTACCATAAAACAACTCTTGCTCGTAGGACCAGAAACTGCATGTGATTCAACTCCATTTAGGACTGGGAAACAAACGCTAGCTCGTCTTACAAGAACCACACTCTGCTTTAGAGAAAAGAGCACTCTTCTACTCTACTGTGTTTCCTATAGGGCCAGAACAGTGAGCTTGCTCAGAACAAAAGAACTGTGCTTCCTACACTCGGGCCATATCTAGTTCAACTCTGCTTAGGAAACTGACAAGAACAGTATCTCCTCTTCAGTCCGATACACTGTACTTCCTGGGAACAGACGGGACTGCTATTTGCACTGTGTATGGCTATTGGAGCACAATAGTGACTCGTCTTACCAGAAAACAACTCTTGCTCGTAGGACAAAAAACTGCATGTGACTCAACTCCATTTAGGACTGGGAAACAAACGCTAGCTCGCCTTCCAAGAAACACACTCTGCTTTTGAGAAAAGAGCACTCTTCTACTCTACTGTGTTTTCTATGGGTTCCGAACAGTGAGCTTGCTCAGAACAAAAAAACTGTGCTTCCTACACACACGGCCATATCTAGTTCAAGTCTGCTTAGGAACCTGACAAGAACAGTAGATCCTCTTCCATCCAATACACTGTACTTGCTGGGAAAAGACGCCAGTGCTATTTGTCCTGTGTATGGCAATGGCAGTGCAATAGTGACTCTTCTTACCAGAAAACAAGTCTTGCTTGCAGGACCAGAAACTGCATGTGATTCAACTCCATTTAGGACTGGGAAACAAACGCTAGCTCGCCCTATAAGAAACACACTCTGCTTTTGAGAAAAGAGCACTCTTCTACTCTACTGTGTTTCCTATGGGGTCCAAACAGTGAGCTTGCTCAGAACAAAAGAACTGTGCTTCCTACACACGCGGGACATATCTCGTTCACCTCTGCTTAGGAAACTGACAAGAACAGTAGCTCCTCTTCAGTCCGATACACTGTACTTGCTGGGAACAGACGTGAGTGCTATTTGCACTGTGTATAGCAATGGGAGCGCAATAGTGACTTTCCTTACCAGAAAACAACTCTTGGTCGTAGTACCAGAAACTGCATGTGATTCAACTCCATTTAGGACTGGGAAACAAACGCTAGCTCGCCTTACAAGAAACACACTCTGCTTTTGAGAAAAGAGCACTCTTCTACTCTACTGTGTTTCCTATAGGGCCAGAACAGTAAGGTTCCTCAGAACAAAAGAACTGTACTTCCTACACACACGGCCATATTAAGTTCAACTCTGGTGAGGAAACTGACAAGAACAGTAGCTCCTAATCAGTCCAATACACTGTACTTGAAGGGAACAGACGCGAGTACTATTTGCACTGTGTATGGCATTTGGAGCGCAATAGAGACTCTTCTTACCAGAAAACAACTCTTGCTCGTAGGACCAAAAACTGCATGTGAATCAACTCCATTTAGGACTGGGAAACAAATGCGAGCTCACCTTACAAGAAAAACACTCTACTTTAGAGAAAAGAGCACTTTCTATTCTACTGTTTCCTATGGGGTCCAAACAGTGAGCTTGCTCAGAAAAAAAGAACTGTGCTTCCTACACACACGGCCATATCTAGTTCAAGTCTGCTTAGGAAACTGACAAGAACAGTAGCTCCTCTTCAGTCTGATACACTGTACTTGCTGGGAACAGACGCATGTGCTATTTGCACTGTGTATGGCAATGGGAGCGCAATAGTGACTTTCCTTACCAGAAAACAACTCTTGCTCATAGGACCAGAAACTGCATGTGATTCCACTCCATTTAGGACTGGGAAACAAATGCTAGCTCGCCTTACATGAAACACACTCTGCTTTTGAGAAAAGAGCACTTTTGTACTCTACTATGTTTCCTATGGGGTCCAAAAAGTGAGCTTGCTCAGAAAAAAAGAACTGTGCTTCCTACATACACGGGCCATATCTAGTTCAACTCTGCTTAGGAAACTGACAAGAACAGTAGCTCCTCTTCAGTCCAATACACTGTACTTGCTCGGAACAAACGCGAGAGCTATTTGCACTGTGTATGGCAATTGGAGCACAATAGTGAATCGTCTTACCAGAAAACAACTCTTGCTCCTAGGACAAAAAACTGCATGTGACTCAACTCCATTTAGGACTGGGAAACAAACGCTAGCTCGACTTCCAAAAACACACTCAGCTTTTGAGAAAAGAGCACTCTTCTACTCTACTGTGTTTCCTATGTGTTCCGAACAGTGAGCTTGCTCAGAACAAAAAAACTGTGCTTCCTACACACACGGCCATATCTAGTTCAAGTCTGCTTAGGAAACTGACAAGAACAGTAGCTCCTATTCAGTCCGATACACTGTACTTGCTGGGAACAGACGCGAGTGCTATTTGCACTGTATATGACATTTGGAGCGCAACAGTGACTCTTCTTACCAGAAAACAACTCTTGCTCGTAGGACCAGAAACTGCATGTGACTCAACTCCATTTAGGACTGGGAAACAAACGCTAGGTCGCCTTACAAGAAACACACTCTGCTTTTAAGAAAAGTGCACTCTTCTACTCTACTGTGTTTCCTATTGGGCCAGAACAGTGAGCTTGCTCAGAACATAAGAACTGTGCTTCCTACACACACGGGCCATATCTAGTTCAACTCTGCTTAGGAAACTGAGAAGAACAGTAGCTCCTCTTCAGTCTGATACACTGTACTTGCTGGGAACAGACGCATGTGCTATTTGCACTGTGTATGGCAATTGGAGCACAATAGTGACTTTCCTTACCAAAAAACAACTCTTGCTCGTAGGACCAGAAACTGCATGTGATTCAACTCCATATAGGACTGGGAAACAAATGCTAGCTCCCCTTACAAGAAACACAATCTGCTTTTGAGAAAAGAGCACTCTTCTACTCTACTGTGTTTCCTATAGGGCCAGAACAGTGAGCTTGCTCAGAACAAAAGAACTGTGCTTCCTACACACACGGCCATATCTAGTTCAACTCTGCTTAGGAACCTGACAAGAACAGTAGATCCTCTTCAGTCCAATACACTGTACATGCTGGGAACAGACGCGTGTGCTATTTGCCCTGTGTATGACAATGGGAGCACAATAGTGACTCTTCTTACCAGAAAACAACTCTTGCTCGTAGGACCAGAAACTGCATGTGATTCCACTCCATTTAGGACTGGGAAACAAACGCTAGGTCGCCTTACAAGAAACACTATCTGCTTTAGAGAAAAGAGCACGCTTGTACTCTACTGTGTTTCTTATAGGGCCAGAACAGTGAGCTTGCTCAGAACAAAAGAACTGTGCTTCCTACACACACGGCCATATCTAGTTCATCTCTGCTGAGGAAACTGACAAGAACAGTAGCTCCTAATCAGTCCAATACACTGTACTTGTAGGGAAGAGACGCGAGTACTATTTGCACTGTGTATGGCATTTGGAGCACAATAGTGACTCTTCTTACCAGAAAACAACTCTTGCTCATAGGACCAAAAACTGCATGTGACTCAACTCCATTTAGGACTGGGAAACAAACGCAAGCTCACCTTACAAGAAAAACACTCTGCTTTAGAGAAAAGAGCACTCTTCTACTCTACTGTGTTTCCTATGGGGTCCAAACAGTGAGCTTGCTCAGAACAAAAGAACTGTGCTTCCTACACACACGGGCCATATCTCGTTCAACTCTTCTTAGGAAACTGACAAGAACAGTAGCTCCTATTCAGTCCAATACACTGTACTTGCTGGGAACAGACGCGAATGCTATTTGCACTGTGTATGGCAATTGGAACACAACAGTGACTCTTCTTACCAGAAAACAACTCTTGCTCGTAGGACAAAAAACTGCATGTGACTCAACTCCATTTAGGACTGGGAAACTAACGCTAGCTCGCCTTCCAAAAACACACTCTGCTTTTGAGAAAAGAGCACTCTTCTACTCTACTGTGTTTCCTCTGTGCTCCGAACAGTGAGCTTACTCAGAACAAAACAACTGTGCTTCCTACACACACGGCCATATCTAGATCAAGTCTGCTTAGGAAACTGACAAGAACAGTAGCTCCTGTTCAGTCCAATACACTGTACTTGCTGGGAACAGACGTGAGTGCTATTTGCACTGTATATGGCAATGGGAGCGCAATAGTGACATTCCTTACCAGAAAACAACTCTTGCTCATAGGACCAGAAACTGCATGTGATTCCACTCCATTTAGGACTGGGAAACAAACGCTAGCTCGCCTTACAAGAAACACACTCTGCTTCAGAGTAAAGAGCACTCTTCTACTCTACTGTGTTTCCTATGGGGTCCAAACAGTGAGCTTGCTCAGAACATAAGAACTGTGCTTTCTACACACACGGGCCATATCTAGTTCAACTCTGCTTAGGAAACTGACAAGAACAGTAGCTCCTCTTCAGTCTGATACACTGTACTTGCTGGGAACAGACGCATGTGCTATTTGCACTGTGTATGGCAATGGGAGCGCAATAGTGACATTCCTTACCAGAAAACAACTCTTGCTCATAGGACCAGAAACTGCATGTGATTCCACTCCATTTAGGACTGGGAAACAAACGCTAGCTCGCCTTACAAGAAACACACTCTGCTTCAGAGAAAAGAGCACTCTTCTACTCTACTGTGTTTCCTATGGGGTCCAAACAGTGAGCTTGCTCAGAACATAAGAACTGTGCTTTCTACACACACGGGCCATATCTAGTTGAACTCTGCTTAGGAAACTGACAAGAACAGTAGCTCCTCTTCAGTCTGATACACTGTACTTGCTGGGAACAGACGCATGCGCTATTTGCACTGTGTATGGCAATGGGAGCGCAATAGTGACATTCCTTACCAGAAAACAACTCTTGCTCATAGGACCAGAAACTGCATGTGATTCCACTCCATTTAGGACTGGGAAACAAACGCTAGCTCGCCTTACAAGAAACACACTCTGCTTCAGAGAAAAGAGCACTCTTCTACTCTACTGTGTTTCCTATGGGGTCCAAACAGTGAGCTTGCTCAGAACAAAAGAACTGTGCTTCCTACACACACGGGCCATATCTAGTTCAACTCTGCTTAGGAAACTGACAAGAACAGTAGCTCCTCTTCAGTCCAATACACTGTACTTGCTCGGAACAGACGCGAGTGCTATTTGCACTGTGTATGGCAATTGGAGCACAATAGTGACTCGTCTTACCAGAAAACAACTCTTGCTCGTAGGACAAAAAACTGCATGTGACTCAACTCATGTTAGGACTGGGAAACAAACACTAGCTCGCCTTCCAAGAAACACACTCTGCTTTTGAGAAAAGAGCACTCTTCTACTTTACTGTTTACTATGTGTTCCGAACAGTGAGCTTGCTCAGAACAAAAAAACTGTGCTTCCTACAAACATTGCCACATGTAGTTCAAGTCTGCTTAGGAACCTGAGAAGAACAGTAGATCCTCTTCAGTCTGATACACTGTATTTGCTGGGAACAGACGCGAGTGCTATTTGCACTGTGTATGGCAATGGGAGCTCAATAGTTACTTTCCTTACCAGAAAACAGTTCTTGCTCATAGGAACAGAAACTGCATGGGATTCAACTCCATTTAGGACTGGGAAACAAACGCTAGCTCGCCTTACAAGAAACACACTCTGCTTTTGAGAAAAGAGCACAATTCTACTCTACTGTGTTTCCTATGGGGTCCGAAAAGTGAGCCTGCTCAGAACAAAAGAAATGTGCTTCCTACACACACCGACCATATCTAGTTCAACTCTGCTTAGGAAACTGACAAGAACAGTAGCTCCTCTTCAGTCCAATACACTGTATTTGCTGGGAACAGACGCGAGTACTATTTGCACTGTGTATGGCAATGGGAGCTCAATAGTTACTTTCCTTACCAGAAAACAACTCTTGCTCGTAGGAACAGAAACTGCATGGGATTCAACTCCATTTAGGACTGGGAAACAAACGCTAGGTCGCCTTACAAGAAACACACTCTGCTTTTGGGAAAAGAGCACTCTTCTTCTCTACTGTGTTTCCTATGGTGTCCGAACAGTGATCTTGCTCAGAACAAAAGAACTGTGCTTCCGACACACACGGCCATATCTAGTTCAATTCTGCTTAGGAACCTGACAAGAACAGTAGATCCTCTTCAGTCCAATACACTGTACTTGCTGGGAACAAACGCCAGTGCTATTTGTCCTGTGTATGGCAATGGCAGCGCAATATTGACTCTTCTTACCAGAAAACAACTCTTGCTCGTAGGACCAGAAACTGCATGTGATTCAACTCCATTTAGGACTGGGAAACAAACGCTAACTCGCCTTACAAGAAACACACTCTGCTTTAGAGAAAAGAGCACTCTTCTACTCTACTGTGTTTCTTATAGGGCCAGAATAGTGAGCTTGCTCAGAACAAAAGAACTGTGCTTCCTACACACGGGCCATATCTAGCTCAACTCTGCTTAGGAAACTGAGAAGAACAGTAGCTCCTATTCAGTCCAATATACTGTACTTGCTGGGAACAGATGCGTGTGCTATTTGCACTGTGTATTGCATTTGGAGCGCAATAGTGACTCTTCTTACCAGAAAACAACTCTTGCTCGTAGGACCAAAAACTGCCTGTGACAACTCCATTTAGGAATGGGAAACAAACGCGAGCTCGCCTTACTAGAAACACACTCTGCTTTAGAGAAAAGAGCACTCTTCTACTGTACTGTGTAACCTATGGGGTCCAAACAGTGAGCTTGCTCAGAACAAAAAAACTGTGCTTCCTACACACACGGCCAAATCTAGTTCAAGTCTGATTAGGAACCTGACAAGAACAGTAGATCCTCTTTCGTCCAATACACTGTATTTGCTGGGAAAAGACGCCAGTGCTATTTGTCCTGTGTATGGCAATGACCGCGCAATAGTGACTCTTCTTACCAGAAACAACTCTTGCTTGTAGGACCAGAAACTGCATGTGATTCAACTCCATTTAGGACTGGGAAACAAACGCTAGCTCGCCTTACAAGAAACACACTCTGCTTTTGAGAAAAGAGCACTCTTCTACTCTACTGTGTTTCCTATAGGGCCAGAACAGTGAGCTTGCTCAGAAAAAAAGAACTGTGCTTCCTACACACACGGGCCATATCTAGTTCAACTCTGCTTAGGAAACTGAGAAGAACAGTAGCTCCTCTTCAGTCCAATACACTGCACTTGCTGGGAACAGACACGAGGGCTATTTGCACTGTGTATGGCAATGGGAGCGCAATAGTGACTTTCTTTACCAGAAAACAACTCTTGCTCATAGGACCAGAAACTGCATGTGATTACACTCCGTTTAGGACTGGGAAACAAACGCTAGCTCGCCTTACAAGAAACACACTCTGCTTTAGAGAAAAGAGCACTCTTCTACTCTACTGTGTTTCCTATGGGGTCCAAACAGTGAGCTTGCTCAGAACAAAAGAACTGTGCTTCCTACACACACGGACCATATCTAGTTCAACTCTGCTTAGTAAACTGACAAGAACAGTAGCTCCTATTCAGTCCAATACACTGTACTTGCTGGGAAAAGACGCGAGTGCTATTTGCCTTGTGTAGGGCAATGGGAACACAATAGTGACTTACCTTACCATAAAACAACTCTTGCTCATAGGACCAGAAACTGCATGTGATTCAACTCCATTTAGGTCTGGGAAACAAATGCTAGCTCGCCTTACATGAAACACACTCTGCTTTTGAGAAAAGAGCACTCTTCTACTCTACTGTGTTTCCTATGGGGTCCGAACAGTGAGCTTGCTCAGAACAAAAGAACTGTGCTTCCTACACACAAGGGCCATATCTAGTTCAACTCTGCTTAGAAAACTGACAAGAACAGTAGCTCCTTTTCAGTCCAATACACTGTACTTGCGGGGAAGAGACGCGAGTGCTATTTGCACTGTGTATGGCAATTAGAGCACAATAGTGACTAGTCTTACCAGAAAACAACTCTTGCTCGTAGGACAAAAAACTGCATGTGACTCAACTCCATATAGGACTGGGAAACAAATGCTAGCTCTCCTTACAAGAAACACACTCTGCTTTAGAGAAAAGAGCACTCTTCTACTCTACTGTGTTTCCTATGGAGTCCGAACACTGAACTTGCTCAGAACAAAAGAACTGTGCTTCCTACACACACGGCCATATGTAGTTCAATTTAGCTTAGGAACCTGACAAGAACAGTAGATCCTCTTCAGTCCAATACACTGTACTTGCTGGGAACAGACGCCAGTGCTATTTGTCCTGTGTATGGCAATGGCAGCGCAAAAGTGACTCTTCTTAACATAAAACAACTCTTGCTCGTAGGACTAGAAACTGCATGTGATTCAACTCCATTTAGGACTGGGAAACAAATGCTAGCTTGCCTTACATGAAACACACTCTGCTTTTGAGAAAAGAGCACTCTTCTACTCTACTGTGCTTCCTATGGGGTCTGAACAGTGAGCTTGCTCAGAACAAAAGAACTGTGCTTCCTACACACACAGGCCATATCTAGTTCAACTCTGCTTAGGAAACTGACAAGAACAGTAGATCCTCTTCAGTCCAATACACTGTACTTGCAGGGAACAGACGCGAGTGCTATTTGCACTGTGTATGGCAATTGGAGCCCAATAGTGACTTGTCTTACCAGAAAACAACTCTTGCTCGTAGGACAAAAAACTGTATGTGACTCAACTCCATTTAGGACTGGGAAACAAATGCTAGCTCAACGTCCAAGAAACACACTCTGCTTTTGAGAAAAGAGCACTCTTCTACTCTACTGTGTTTCCTATGTGTTCCGAAAAGTGAGCTTGCTCAGAACAAAAAAAACTGTGCTTCCTACACACACGGCCATATCTAGCTCAAGTCTGCTTAGGATCCTGACAAGAACAGTAGATCCTCTTCAGAACAATACAGTGTACTTGCTGGGAACAGACGCCAATGCTATTTGTCCTGTGTATGGCAATGGCAGCGCAATAGTGACTCTTCTTACCAGAAAACAACTCTTGCTCGTGGACCAGAAACTGCATGTGATTCAACTCCACTTTAGGACTGGGAAACAAAATCTAGCTCGCTTTACAAGAAACACACTCTGCTTTTGAGAAAAGAGCACTCTTCTACTCTAATGTGTTTCCTATAGGGCCAGAACAGTGAGCTTGCTCAGAAAAAAAGAACTGTGCTTCCTACACACACGGGCCATATGTAGTTCAACTCTGCTTAGGAAACTGAGAAGAACAGTAGCTCCTCTTCTTTCCAATACACTGTACTTGCTGGGAACAGATGGGAGGGCTATTTGCACTGTGTATGGCAATGGGAGTACAATAGTGTCTTTCCTTAACAGAAAACAACTCTTGCTCGTAGGAACACAAACTGCATGTGATTCCACTCCCTTTAGGAATGGGAAACAAATGCTAGCTCGCCTTAAAAGAAACACACTCTGCTTTTGAGAAATAAGCACTCTTCTACTCTACTGTATTTCCTATAGGGTCCGAACAGTGAGCTTGCTCAGAACAAAAGAACTGTGCTTCCTACACACACGGCCATATCTAGTTCAATTCTGCTTAGGAACCTGACATAACAGTAGATCCTCTTCAGTCCAATACACTGTACTTGCTGGGAACAGACGCCAGTACTCTTTGTCCTGTATATGGCAATTGGAGTACAATAGTGACTCTTCCAACCATAAAACAACTCTTGCTCGTAGGACCAGAAACTGCATGTGATACAACTCCACTTAGGACTGGGAAACAAACACTAACTCGCCTTACAAGAAACACACTCTGATTTAGAGAAAAAAGCACTCTTCTACTCTATTGTGTTTCCTAGGAGGTCCGAACGGTGAACTTGCTCAGAACAAAAGAACTGTGCTTCCTACACACACGGCCATATCTAGTTCAATTCTGCTTAGGAACCTGACAAGAACAGTAGATCCTCTTCAGTCCAATACACTGTACTGCTGGGAACAGACAACAGTGCTATTTGTCCTGTGTATGGCAATGCCAGGGCAATAGTGACTCTTCTTACCATAAAACAACTCTTGCTTGTAGGACCAGAAACTGCATGTGATTCAACTCCATTTAGGACTGGGAAACAAACGCTAGCTCGTCTTACAAGAACCACACTCTGCTTTAGAGAAAAGAGCACTCTTCTACTCTACTGTGTTTCCTATAGGGCCAGAACAGTGAGCTTGCTCAGAACAAAAGAACTGTGCTTCCTACACTCGGGCCATATCTAGTTCAACTCTGCTTAGGAAACTGACAAGAACAGTATCTCCTCTTCAGTCCGATACACTGTACTTCCTGGGAACAGACGGGACTGCTATTTGCACTGTGTATGGCTATTGGAGCACAATAGTGACTCGTCTTACCAGAAAACAACTCTTGCTCGTAGGACAAAAAACTGCATGTGACTCAACTCCATTTAGGACTGGGAAACAAACGCTAGCTCGCCTTCCAAGAAACACACTCTGCTTTTGAGAAAAGAGCACTCTTCTACTCTACTGTGTTTTCTATGGGTTCCGAACAGTGAGCTTGCTCAGAACAAAAAAACTGTGCTTCCTACACACACGGCCATATCTAGTTCAAGTCTGCTTAGGAACCTGACAAGAACAGTAGATCCTCTTCCATCCAATACACTGTACTTGCTGGGAAAAGACGCCAGTGCTATTTGTCCTGTGTATGGCAATGGCAGTGCAATAGTGACTCTTCTTACCAGAAAACAAGTCTTGCTTGCAGGACCAGAAACTGCATGTGATTCAACTCCATTTAGGACTGGGAAACAAACGCTAGCTCGCCCTACAAGAAACACACTCTGCTTTTGAGAAAAGAGCACTCTTCTACTCTACTGTGTTTCCTATGGGGTCCAAACAGTGAGCTTGCTCAGAACAAAAGAACTGTGCTTCCTACACACGCGGGACATATCTCGTTCACCTCTGCTTAGGAAACTGACAAGAACAGTAGCTCCTCTTCAGTCCGATACACTGTACTTGCTGGGAACAGACGTGAGTGCTATTTGCACTGTGTATAGCAATGGGAGCGCAATAGTGACTTTCCTTACCAGAAAACAACTCTTGGTCGTAGTACCAGAAACTGCATGTGATTCAACTCCATTTAGGACTGGGAAACAAACGCTAGCTCGCCTTACAAGAAACACACTCTGCTTTTGAGAAAAGAGCACTCTTCTACTCTACTGTGTTTCCTATAGGGCCAGAACAGTAAGGTTGCTCAGAACAAAAGAACTGTACTTCCTACACACACGGCCATATTAAGTTCAACTCTGCTGAGGAAACTGACAAGAACAGTAGCTCCTAATCAGTCCAATACACTGTACTTGAAGGGAACAGACGCGAGTACTATTTGCACTGTGTATGGCATTTGGAGCGCAATAGAGACTCTTCTTACCAGAAAACAACTCTTGCTCGTAGGACCAAAAACTGCATGTGAATCAACTCCATTTAGGACTGGGAAACAAATGCGAGCTCACCTTACAAGAAAAACACTCTACTTTAGAGAAAAGAGCACTCTTCTATTCTACTGTGTTTCCTATGGGGTCCAAACAGTGAGCTTGCTCAGAAAAAAAGAACTGTGCTTCCTACACACACGGCCATATCTAGTTCAAGTCTGCTTAGGAAACTGACAAGAATAGTAGCTCCTCTTCAGTCTGATACACTGTACTTGCTGGGAACAGACGCATGTGCTATTTGCACTGTGTATGGCAATGGGAGCACAATAGTGACTTTCCTTACCAGAAAACAACTCTTGCTCATAGGACCAGAAACTGCATGTGATTCCACTCCATTTAGGACTGGGAAACAAATGCTAGCTCGCCTTACATGAAACACACTCTGCTTTTGAGAAAAGAGCACTCTTGTACTCTACTATGTTTCCTATGGGGTCCAAAAAGTGAGCTTGCTCAGAAAAAAAGAACTGTGCTTCCTACATACACGGGCCATATCTAGTTCAACTCTGCTTAGGAAACTGACAAGAACAGTAGCTCCTCTTCAGTCCGATACACTGTACTTGCTCGGAACAAACGCGAGAGCTATTTGCACTGTGTATGGCAATTGGAGCACAATAGTGAATCGTCTTACCAGAAAACAACTCTTGCTCCTAGGACAAAAAACTGCATGTGACTCAACTCCATTTAGGACTGGGAAACAAACGCTAGCTCGACTTCCAAAAACACACTCAGCTTTTGAGAAAAGAGCACTCTTCTACTCTACTGTGTTTCCTATGTGTTCCGAACAGTGAGCTTGCTCAGAACAAAAAAACTGTGCTTCCTACACTCACGGCCATATCTAGTTCAAGTCTGCTTAGGAAACTGACAAGAACAGTAGCTCCTATTCAGTCCGATACACTGTACTTGCTGGGAACAGACGCGAGTGCTATTTGCACTGTATATGACATTTGGAGCGCAACAGTGACTCTTCTTACCAGAAAACAACTCTTGCTCGTAGGACCAGAAACTGCATGTGACTCAACTCCATTTAGGACTGGGAAACAAACGCTAGCTCGCCTTACAAGAAACACACTCTGCTTTTAAGAAAAGTGCACTCTTCTACTCTACTGTGTTTCCTATTGGGCCAGAACAGTGAGCTTGCTCAGAACATAAGAACTGTGCTTCCTACACACACGGGCCATATCTAGTTCAACTCTGCTTAGGAAACTGAGAAGAACAGTAGCTCCTCTTCAGTCTGATACATTGTACTTGCTGGGAACAGACGCATGTGCTATTTGCACTGTGTATGGCAATTGGAGCACAATAGTGACTTTCCTTACCAAAAAACAACTCTTGCTCGTAGGACCAGAAACTGCATGTGATTCAACTCTATATAGGACTGGGAAACAAACGCTAGCTCCCCTTACAAGAAACACAATCTGCTTTTGAGAAAAGAGCACTCTTCTACTCTACTGTGTTTCCTATAGGGCCAGAACAGTGAGCTTGCTCAGAACAAAAGAACTGTGCTTCCTACACACACGGCCATATCTAGTTCAACTCTGCTTAGGAACCTGACAAGAACAGTAGATCCTCTTCAGTCCAATACACTGTACATGCTGGGAACAGACGCGTGTGCTATTTGCCCTGTGTATGACAATGGGAGCACAATAGTGACTCTTCTTACCAGAAAACAACTCTTGCTCGTAGGACCAGAAACTGCATGTGATTCCACTCCATTTAGGACTGGGAAACAAACGCTAGCTCGCCTTACAAGAAACACTATCTGCTTTAGAGAAAAGAGCACGCTTGTACTCTACTGTGTTTCCTATAGGGCCAGAACAGTGAGCTTGCTCAGAAGAAAAGAACTGTGCTTCCTACACTCGGGCCATATCTAGTTCAACTCTGCTTAGGAAACTGACAAGAACAGTAGCTCCTCTTCAGTCCAATACACTGTACTTGCTCGGAACAGACGCGAGTGCTATTTGCACTGTGAATGGCAATTGGAGCACAATAGTGACTCGTCTACCAGAAAACAACTCTTGCTTGTAGGACAAAAAACTGCATGTGACTCAACTCCATTTAGGACTGGGAAACAAACACTAGCTCGCCTTCCAAGAAACACACTCTGCTTTTGAGAAAAGAGCACTCTTCTACTCTACTGTTTCCTATGTGTTCCGAACAGTGAGCTTGTTCAGAATAAAAAAACTGTGCTTCCTACAAACACGGCCACATCTAGTTCAAGTCTGCTTAGGAACCTGACAAGAACAGTAGATCCTCTTCAGTCCGATACACTGTACTTGCTGGGAACAGACAGGAGGGCTATTTGCACTGTGTATGGCAATGGGAGCACAATAGTGACTTTCCTTACCAGAAAACAACTCTTGGTCGTAGGACCAGAAACTGCATGTGATTCAACTCCATTTAGGACTGGGAAACAAATGCTAGCTCGCCTTACAAGAAACACAATCTGCTTTTGAGAAAGAGCACTCTTCTACTCTACTGTGTTTCTTATAGGGCCAGAACAGTGAGCTTGCTCAGAACAAAAGAACTGTGCTTCCTACACACACGGCCATATCTAGTTCATCTCTGCTGAGGAAACTGACAAGAACAGTAGCTCCTAATCAGTCCAATACACTGTACTTGTAGGGAAGAGACGCGAGTACTATTTGCACTGTGTATGGCATTTGGAGCACAATAGTGACTCTTCTTACCAGAAAACAACTCTTGCTCATAGGACCAAAAACTGCATGTGACTCAACTCCATTTAGGACTGGGAAACAAACGCAAGCTCACCTTACAAGAAAAACACTCTGCTTTAGAGAAAAGAGCACTCTTCTACTCTACTGTGTTTCCTATGGGGTCCAAACAATGAGCTTGCTCAGAACAAAAGAACTGTGCTTCCTACACACACGGGCCATATCTCGTTCAACTCTTCTTAGGAAACTGACAAGAACAGTAGCTCCTATTCAGTCCAATACACTGTACTTGCTGGGAACAGACGCGAGTGCTATTTGCACTGTGTATGGCAATTGGAACACAACAGTGACTCTTCTTACCAGAAAACAACTCTTGCTCGTAGGACAAAAAACTGCATGTGACTCAACTCCATTTAGGACTGGGAAACTAACGCGAGCTCGCCTTCCAAAAACACACTCTGCTTTTGAGAAAAGAGCACTCTTCTACTCTACTGTGTTTCCTCTGTGCTCCGAACAGTGAGCTTACTCAGAACAAAACAACTGTGCTTCCTACACACACGGCCATATCTAGATCAAGTCTGCTTAGGAAACTGACAAGAACAGTAGCTCCTGTTCAGTCCAATACACTGTACTTGCTGGGAACAGACGTGAGTGCTATTTGCACTGTATATGGCAATGGGAGCGCAATAGTGACATTCCTTACCAGAAAACAACTCTTGCTCATAGGACCGGAAACTGCATGTGATTCCACTCCATTTAGGACTGGGAAACAAACGCTAGCTCGCCTTACAAGAAACACACTCTGCTTCAGAGTAAAGAGCACTCTTCTACTCTACTGTGTTTCCTATGGGGTCCAAACAGTGAGCTTGCTCAGAACATAAGAACTGTGCTTTCTACACACACGGGCCATATCTAGTTCAACTCTGCTTAGGAAACTGACAAGAACAGTAGCTCCTCTTCAGTCTGATACACTGTACTTGCTGGGAACAGACGCATGTGCTATTTGCACTGTGTATGGCAATGGGAGCGCAATAGTGACATTCCTTACCAGAAAACAACTCTTGCTCATAGGACCAGAAACTGCATGTGATTCCACTCCATTTAGGACTGGGAAACAAACGCTAGCTCGCCTTACAAGAAACACACTCTGCTTCAGAGAAAAGAGCACTCTTCTACTCTACTGTGTTTCCTATGGGGTCCAAACAGTGAGCTTGCTCAGAACATAAGAACTGTGCTTTCTACACACACAGGCCATATCTAGTTGAACTCTGCTTAGGAAACTGACAAGAACAGTAGCTCCTCTTCAGTCTGATACACTGTACTTGCTGGGAACAGACGCATGCGCTATTTGCACTGTGTATGGCAATGGGAGCGCAATAGTGACATTCCTTACCAGAAAACAACTCTTGCTCATAGGACCAGAAACTGCATGTGATTCCACTCCATTTAGGACTGGGAAACAAACGCTAGCTCGCCTTACAAGAAACACACTCTGCTTCAGAGAAAAGAGCACTCTTCTACTCTACTGTGTTTCCTATGGGGTCCAAACAGTGAGCTTGCTCAGAACAAAAGAACTGTGCTTCCTACACACACGGGCCATATCTAGTTCAACTCTGCTTAGGAAACTGACAAGAACAGTAGCTCCTCTTTAGTCCAATACACTGTACTTGCTCGGAACAGACGCGAGTGCTATTTGCACTGTGTATGGCAATTGGAGCACAATAGTGACTCGTCTTACCAGAAAACAACTCTTGCTCGTAGGACAAAAAACTGCATGTGACTCAACTCATTTTAGGACTGGGAAACAAACACTAGCTCGCCTTCCAAGAAACACACTCTGCTTTTGAGAAAAGAGCACTCTTCTACTTTACTGTTTACTATGTGTTCCGAACAGTGAGCTTGCTCAGAACAAAAAAACTGTGCTTCCTACAAACATTGCCACATGTAGTTCAAGTCTGCTTAGGAACCTGAGAAGAACAATAGATCCTCTTCAGTCTGATACACTGTATTTGCTCGGAACAGACGCGAGTGCTATTTGCACTGTGTATGGCAATGGGAGCTCAATAGTTACTTTCCTTACCAGAAAACAGCTCTTGCTCATAGGAACAGAAACTGCATGGGATTCAACTCCATTTAGGACTGGGAAACAAACGCTAGCTCGCCTTACAAGAAACACACTCTGCTTTTGAGAAAAGAGCACAATTCTACTCTACTGTGTTTCCTATGGGGTCCGAAAAGTGAGCCTGCTCAGAACAAAAGAAATGTGCTTCCTACACACACCGACCATATCTAGTTCAACTCTGCTTAGGAAACTGACAAGAACAGTAGCTCCTCTTCAGTCCAATACACTGTATTTGCTGGGAACAGACGCGAGTACTATTTGCACTGTGTATGGCAATGGGAGCTCAATAGTTACTTTCCTTACCAGAAAACAACTCTTGCTCGTAGGAACAGAAACTGCATGGGATTCAACTCCATTTAGGACTGGGAAACAAACGCTAGGTCGCCTTACAAGAAACACACTCTGCTTTTGGGAAAAGAGCACTCTTCTTCTCTACTGTGTTTCCTATGGTGTCCGAACAGTGATCTTGCTCAGAACAAAAGAACTGTGCTTCCGACACACACGGCCATATCTAGTTCAATTCTGCTTAGGAACCTGACAAGAACAGTAGATCCTCTTCAGTCCAATACACTGTACTTGCTGGGAACAAACGCCAGTGCTATTTGTCCTGTGTATGGCAATGGCAGCGCAATATTGACTCTTCTTACCAGAAAACAACTCTTGCTCGTAGGACCAGAAACTGCATGTGATTCAACTCCATTTAGGACTGGGAAACAAACGCTAACTCGCCTTACAAGAAACACACTCTGGTTTAGAGAAAAGAGCACTCTTCTACTCTACTGTGTTTCTTATAGGGCCAGAATAGTGAGCTTGCTCAGAACAAAAGAACTGTGCTTCCTACACACGGGCCATATCTAGCTCAACTCTGCTTAGGAAACTGAGAAGAACAGTAGCTCCTATTCAGTCCAATATACTGTACTTGCTGGGAACAGATGCGTGTGCTATTTGCACTGTGTATTGCATTTGGAGCGCAATAGTGACTCTTCTTACCAGAAAACAACTCTTGCTCATAGGACCAAAAACTGCCTGTGACAACTCCATTTAGGACTGGGAAACAAACGCGAGCTCGCCTTACTAGAAACACACTCTGCTTTAGAGAAAAGAGCACTCTTCTACTGTACTGTGTAACCTATGGGGTCCGAACAGTGAGCTTGCTCAGAACAAAAAAACTGTGCTTCCTACACACACGGCCAAATCTAGTTCAAGTCTGATTAGGAACCTGACAAGAACAGTAGATCCTCTTTCGTCCAATACACTGTATTTGCTGGGAAAAGACGCCAGTGCTATTTGTCCTGTGTATGGCAATGACCGCGCAATAGTGACTCTTCTTACCAGAAACAACTCTTGCTTGTAGGACCAGAAACTGCATGTGATTCAACTCCATTTAGGACTGGGAAACAAATGCTAGCTCGCCTTACAAGAAACACACTCTGCTTTTGAGAAAAGAGCACTCTTCTACTCTACTGTGTTTCCTATAGGGCCAGAACAGTGAGCTTGCTCAGAAAAAAAGAACTGTGCTTCCTACACACACGGGCCATATCTAGTTCAACTCTGCTTAGGAAACTGAGAAGAACAGTAGCTCCTCTTCAGTCCAATACACTGCACTTGCTGGGAACAGACACGAGGGCTATTTGCACTGTGTATGGCAATGGGAGCACAATAGTGTCTTTCCTTAACAGAAAACAACTCTTGCTCGTAGGAACACAAACTGCATGTGATTCCACTCCATTTAGGAATGGGAAACAAATGCTAGCTCGCCTTAAAAGAAACACACTCTGCTTTTGAGAAATAAGCACTCTTCTACTCTACTGTATTTCCTATAGGGTCCGAACAGTGAGCTTGCTCAGAACAAAAGAACTGTGCTTCCTACACACACGGCCATATCTAGTTCAATTCTGCTTAGGAACCTGACATAACAGTAGATCCTCTTCAGTCCAATACACTGTACTTGCTGGGAACAGACGCCAGTACTCTTTGTCCTGTATATGGCAATTGGAGTACAATAGTGACTCTTCCAACCATAAAACAACTCTTGCTCTTAGGACCAGAAACTGCATGTGATTCAAATCCATTTAGGACTGGGAAACAAACGATAGCTCGCCTTACAAGAAACACACTCTGCTTTTGAGAAAAGAGCACTCTTCTACTCTACTGTGTTTCCTATGGGGCCAGAACAGTGAGCTTGCTCAGAAAAAAAAACTGTGCTTCCTACACACACGGCCCATATCTAGTTCAACTCTGCTTAGGAAACTGACAAGAACAGTAGCTCCTCTTCAGTCCGATACACTGTACTTGCTGGGAACAGATGCCAGTGCTATTTGCACTGTGGATGGCAATGGGAGCACAATAGTGACTTTCCTTACCAGAAAACAACTCTTGCTCATAGGACCAGAAACTGCATATGATTAAACTCCATTTAGGACTGAGAAACAAATGCTAGCTTGCCTTCCATGAAACACACTCTGCTTTTGAGAAAAGAGCACTCTTCTACTCTACTGTGTTTCCTATGGGGTACGAACAGTGAGCTTGCTCAGAACAAAAGAACTGTCCTTCCTACACACACGGGCCATATCTAGTTCAACTCTGCTTAGGAAACTGACAAGAACAGTAGCTCCTCTTCAGTCCGATACACTGTACTTGCTGGGAACAGACGCGAGTGCTATTTGCACTGTGTATGGCAATGGGAGCGCAATAGTGACTTTCCTTACCAGAAAACAACTCTTGCTCGTAGGACCAGAAACTGCATGTGATGCAATTCCATTTAGGACTGAGAAACAAATGCTAGCTCGCCTTACAAGAAACACACCATGCTTTTGAGAAAATAGCACTCTTCTACTCTTCAGTGTTTCCTATGGGGTCCAAACAGTGAGCTTGCTCAGAACAAAAGAAATGTGCTTCCTACACACACGGGACGTATCTTGATCAACTCTGCTTAGGAAACTGACAAGAACAGTAGCTCCTCTTCAGTCCGATACACTGTATTTGCTGGGAACAGATGCGAGTGCTATTTGCACTGTGTATGGCAATGGGAGCGCAATAGTGACTTTCCTTACCAAAAAACAACAATTGCTCGTAGGACCAGAACCTGCATGTGATTCAACTCCATATGGGACTGGGAAACAAACGCTAGCTCGCCTTACAAGAAACACAATCTGCTTTTGAGAAAAGAGCACTCTTCTACTCTACTGTGTTTCCTATAGGGCCAGAACAGTGAGCTTGCTCAGAACAAAAGAACCGTGCTTCCTTCACACAGGGCCATATCTAGTTCAACTCTGCTTAGGAACCTGACAAGAACAGTAGATCCTCTTCAGTCCAATACACTGTACATGCTGGGAACAGACGCGTGTGCTATTTGCCCTGTGTATGGCATTTGGAGCGCAATAGTGACTCTTCTTACCAGAAAACAACTCTTGCTCGTAGGACCAGAAACTGCATGTGATACAACTCCACTTAGGACTGGGAAACAAACACTAACTCGCCTTACAAGAAACACACTCTGATTTAGAGAAAAAAGCACTCTTCTACTCTATTGTGTTTCCTAGGAGGTCCGAACGGTGAACTTGCTCAGAACAAAAGAACTGTGCTTCCTACACACACGGCCATATCTAGTTCAATTCTGCTTAGGAACCTGACAAGAACAGTAGATCCTCTTCAGTCCAATACACTGTATTGCTGGGAACAGACAACAGTGCTATTTGTCCTGTGTATGGCAATGCCAGGGCAATAGTGACTCTTCTTACCATAAAACAACTCTTGCTCGTAGGACCAGAAACTGCATGTGATTCAACTCCATTTAGGACTGGGAAACAAACGCTAGCTCGTCTTACAAGAACCACACTCTGCTTTAGAGAAAAGAGCACTCTTCTACTCTACTGTGTTTCCTATAGGGCCAGAACAGTGAGCTTGCTCAGAACAAAAGAACTGTGCTTCCTACACTCGGGCCATATCTAGTTCAACTCTGCTTAGGAAACTGACAAGAACAGTATCTCCTCTTCAGTCCGATACACTGTACTTCCTGGGAACAGACGGGACTGCTATTTGCACTGTGTATGGCTATTGGAGCACAATAGTGACTCGTCTTACCAGAAAACAACTCTTGCTCGTAGGACAAAAAACTGCATGTGACTCAACTCCATTTAGGACTGGGAAACAAACGCTAGCTCGCCTTCCAAGAAACACACTCTGCTTTTGAGAAAAGAGCACTCTTCTACTCTACTGTGTTTTCTATGGGTTCCGAACAGTGAGCTTGCTCAGAACAAAAAAACTGTGCTTCCTACACACACGGCCATATCTAGTTCAAGTCTACTTAGGAACCTGACAAGAACAGTAGATCCTCTTCCATCCAATACACTGTACTTGCTGGGAAAAGACGCCAGTGCTATTTGTCCTGTGTATGGCAATGGCAGTGCAATAGTGACTCTTCTTACCAGAAAACAAGTCTTGCTTGCAGGACCAGAAACTGCATGTGATTCAACTCCATTTAGGACTGGGAAACAAACGCTAGCTCGCCCTACAAGAAACACACTCTGCTTTTGAGAAAAGAGCACTCTTCTACTCTACTGTGTTTCCTATGGGGTCCAAACAGTGAGCTTGCTCAGAACAAAAGAACTGTGCTTCCTACACACACGGGACGTATCTTGATCAACTCTGCTTAGGAAACTGACAAGAACAGTAGCTCCTCTTCAGTCCGATACACTGTACTTGCTGGGAACAGACGCGAGTGCTATTTGCACTGTGTATGGCAATGGGAGCGCAATAGTGACTTTCCTTACCAGAAAACAACTCTTGCTCGTAGGACCAGAAACTGCATGTGATGCAATTCCATTTAGGACTGAGA
This sequence comes from Peromyscus eremicus, assembly GCF_949786415.1. NCBI lineage: Eukaryota > Metazoa > Chordata > Mammalia > Rodentia > Cricetidae > Peromyscus > Peromyscus eremicus. Next base: position 33,128 of record NW_026735496.1, on the reverse strand, counting down.
AACAAATGCTAGCTCGCCTTACAAGAAACACACCATGCTTTTGAGAAAATAGCACTCTTCTACTCTTCAGTGTTTCCTATGGGGTCCAAACAGTGAGCTTGCTCAGAACAAAAGAAATGTGCTTCCTACACACACGGGACGTATCTTGATCAACTCTGCTTAGGAAACTGACAAGAACAGTAGCTCCTCTTCAGTCCGATACACTGTATTTGCTGGGAACAGATGCGAGTGCTATTTGCACTGTGTATGGCAATGGGAGCGCAATAGTGACTTTCCTTACCAAAAAACAACAATTGCTCGTAGGACCAGAACCTGCATGTGATTCAACTCCATATGGGACTGGGAAACAAACGCTAGCTCGCCTTACAAGAAACACAATCTGCTTTTGAGAAAAGAGCACTCTTCTACTCTACTGTGTTTCCTATAGGGCCAGAACAGTGAGCTTGCTCAGAACAAAAGAACCGTGCTTCCTTCACACAGGGCCATATCTAGTTCAACTCTGCTTAGGAACCTGACAAGAACAGTAGATCCTCTTCAGTCCAATACACTGTACATGCTGGGAACAGACGCGTGTGCTATTTGCCCTGTGTTTGGCATTTGGAGCGCAATAGTGACTCTTCTTACCAGAAAACAACTCTTGCTCGTAGGACCAGAAACTGCATGTGATACAACTCCACTTAGGACTGGGAAACAAACACTAACTCGCCTTACAAGAAACACACTCTGATTTAGAGAAAAAAGCACTCTTCTACTCTATTGTGTTTCCTAGGAGGTCCGAACGGTGAACTTGCTCAGAACAAAAGAACTGTGCTTCCTACACACACGGCCATATCTAGTTCAATTCTGCTTAGGAACCTGACAAGAACAGTAGATCCTCTTCAGTCCAATACACTGTACTGCTGGGAACAGACAACAGTGCTATTTGTCCTGTGTATGGCAATGCCAGGGCAATAGTGACTCTTCTTACCATAAAACAACTCTTGCTCGTAGGACCAGAAACTGCATGTGATTCAACTCCATTTAGGACTGGGAAACAAACGCTAGCTCGTCTTACAAGAACCACACTCTGCTTTAGAGAAAAGAGCACTCTTCTACTCTACTGTGTTTCCTATAGGGCCAGAACAGTGAGCTTGCTCAGAACAAAAGAACTGTGCTTCCTACACTCAGGCCATATCTAGTTCAACTCTGCTTAGGAAACTGACAAGAACAGTATCTCCTCTTCAGTCCGATACACTGTACTTCCTGGGAACAGACGGGACTGCTATTTGCACTGTGTATGGCTATTGGAGCACAATAGTGACTCGTCTTACCAGAAAACAACTCTTGCTCGTAGGACAAAAAACTGCATGTGACTCAACTCCATTTAGGACTGGGAAACAAACGCTAGCTCGCCTTCCAAGAAACACACTCTGCTTTTGAGAAAAGAGCACTCTTCTACTCTACTGTGTTTTCTATGGGTTCCGAACAGTGAGCTTGCTCAGAACAAAAAAACTGTGCTTCCTACACACACGGCCATATCTAGTTCAAGTCTACTTAGGAACCTGACAAGAACAGTAGATCCTCTTCCATCCAATACACTGTACTTGCTGGGAAAAGACGCCAGTGCTATTTGTCCTGTGTATGGCAATGGCAGTGCAATAGTGACTCTTCTTACCAGAAAACAAGTCTTGCTTGCAGGACCAGAAACTGCATGTGATTCAACTCCATTTAGGACTGGGAAACAAACGCTAGCTCGCCCTACAAGAAACACACTCTGCTTTTGAGAAAAGAGCACTCTTCTACTCTACTGTGTTTCCTATGGGGTCCAAACAGTGAGCTTGCTCAGAACAAAAGAACTGTGCTTCCTACACACGCGGGACATATCTCGTTCACCTCTGCTTAGGAAACTGACAAGAACAGTAGCTCCTCTTCAGTCCGATACACTGTACTTGCTGGGAACAGACGTGAGTGCTATTTGCACTGTGTATAGCAATGGGAGCGCAATAGTGACTTTCCTTACCAGAAAACAACTCTTGGTCGTAGTACCAGAAACTGCATGTGATTCAACTCCATTTAGGACTGGGAAACAAACGCTAGCTCGCCTTACAAGAAACACACTCTGCTTTTGAGAAAAGAGCACTCTTCTACTCTACTGTGTTTCCTATAGGGCCAGAACAGTGAGGTTGCTCAGAACAAAAGAACTGTACTTCCTACACACACGGCCATATTAAGTTCAACTCTGCTGAGGAAACTGACAAGAACAGTAGCTCCTAATCAGTCCAATACACTGTACTTGAAGGGAACAGATGCGAGTACTATTTGCACTGTTTATGGCATTTGGAGCGCAATAGAGACTCTTCTTACCAGAAAACAACTCTTGCTCGTAGGACCAAAAACTGCATGTGAATCAACTCCATTTAGGACTGGAAAACAAATGCGAGCTCACCTTACAAGAAAAACACTCTACTTTAGAGAAAAGAGCACTCTTCTATTCTACTGTGTTTCCTATGGGGTCCAAACAGTGAGCTTGCTCAGAAAAAAAGTACTGTGCTTCCTACACACACGGCCATATCTAGTTCAAGTCTGCTTAGGAAACTGACAAGAACAGTAGCTCCTCTTCAGTCTGATACACTGTACTTGCTGGGAACAGACGCATGTGCTATTTGCACTGTGTATGGCAATGGGAGCGCAATAGTGACTTTCCTTACCAGAAAACAACTCTTGCTCATAGGACCAGAAACTGCATGTGATTCCACTCCATTTAGGACTGGGAAACAAATGCTAGCTCGCCTTACATGAAACACACTCTGCTTTTGAGAAAAGAGCACTCTTGTACTCTACTATGTTTCCTATGGGGTCCAAAAAGTGAGCTTGCTCAGAAAAAAAGAACTGTGCTTCCTACATACACGGGCCATATCTAGTTCAACTCTGCTTAGGAAACAGACAAGAACAGTAGCTCCTCTTCAGTCCAATACACTGTACTTGCTCGGAACAAACGCGAGTGCTATTTGCACTGTGTATGGCAATTGGAGCACAATAGTGAATCGTCTTACCAGAAAACAACTCTTGCTCGTAGGACAAAAAACTGCATGTGACTCAACTCCATTTAGGACTGGGAAACAAACGCTAGCTCGACTTCCAAAAACACACTCAGCTTTTGAGAAAAGAGCACTCTTCTACTCTACTGTGTTTCCTATGTGTTCCGAACAGTGAGCTTGCTCAGAACAAAAAAACTGTGCTTCCTACACACACGGCCATATCTAGTTCAAGTCTGCTTAGGAAACTGACAAGAACAGTAGCTCCTATTCAGTCCAATACACTGTACTTGCTGGGAACAGACGCGAGTGCTATTTGCACTGTATATGACATTTGGAGCACAACAGTGACTCTTCTTACCAGAAAACAACTCTTGCTCGTAGGACCAGAAACTGCATGTGACTCAACTCCATTTAGGACTGGGAAACAAACGCTAGCTCGCCTTACAAGAAACACACTCTGCTTTTAAGAAAAGTGCACTCTTCTACTCTACTGTGTTTCCTATTGGGCCAGAACAGTGAGCTTGCTCAGAACATAAGAACTGTGCTTCCTACACACACGGGCCATATCTAGTTCAACTCTGCTTAGGAAACTGAGAAGAACAGTAGCTCCTCTTCAGTCTGATACACTGTACTTGCTGGGAACAGATGCATGTGCTATTTGCACTGTGTATGGCAATTGGAGCACAATAGTGAATCGTCTTACCAGAAAACAACTCTTGCTCGTAGGAAAAAAAACTGCATGTGACTCAAATCCATTTAGGACTGGGAAACAAACGCTAGCTCGACTTCCAAAAACACACTCAGCTTTTGAGAAAAGAGCACTCTTCTACTCTACTGTGTTTCCTATGTGTTCCGAACAGTGAGCTTGCTCAGAACAAAAAAACTGTGCTTCCTACACACACGGCCATATCTAGTTCAAGTCTGCTTAGGAAACTGACAAGAACAGTAGCTCCTATTCAGTCCGATACACTGTACTTGCTGGGAACAGACGCGAGTGCTATTTGCACTGTATATGACATTTGGAGCACAACAGTGACTCTTCTTACCAGAAAACAACTCTTGCTCGTAGGACCAGAAACTGCATGTGACTCAACTCCATTTAGGACTGGGAAACAAACGCTAGCTCGCCTTACAAGAAACACACTCTGCTTTTAAGAAAAGTGCACTCTTCTACTCTACTGTGTTTCCTATTGGGCCAGAACTGTGTGCTTGCTCAGAACATAAGAACTGTGCTTCCTACACACACGGGCCATATCTAGTTCAACTCTGCTTAGGAAATTGAGAAGAACAGTAGCTCCTCTTCAGTCTGATACACTGTACTTGCTGGGAACAGACGCATGTGCTATTTGCACTGTGTATGGCAATTGGAGCACAATAGTGACTTTCCTTACCAAAAAACAGCTCTTGCTCGTAGGACCAGAAACTGCATGTGATTCAACTCCATATAGGACTGGGAAACAAACGCTAGCTCCCCTTACAAGAAACACTATCTGCTTTAGAGAAAAGAGCACGCTTGTACTCTACTGTGTTTCCTATGGCGTCCGAACAGTGAGCTTGCTCAGAACAAAAAAAAACTGTGCTTCCTACACACACGGCCATATCTAGTTCAAATCTGCTTAGGAACCTGACAAGAACAGTAGATCCTCTTCCCTCCAATACACTGTACTTGCTGGGAATAGACCCCAGTGCTATTTGTCCTGTGTATGGCAATGGCAGCGCAAAAGTGACTCTTCTTACCAGAAAACAACTCTTGTTTGTAGGACCAGAAACTGCATGTGATTCAACTCCATATTGGACTGGGAAACAAACGCTAGCTCGCCTTACAAGAAACATACTCTGCTTTTGAGAAAAGAGCACTCTTCTACTATATTATGTTTCCTATAGGGCCAGAACAGTGAGCTTGCTCAGAACAAAAGAACTGTGCTTCCTACACACACGGCCATATCTAGTTCAACTCTGCTTAGGAACTTGACAAGAACAGTAGATCCTCTTCAGTCCAATACACTGTGCATGCTGGGAACAGACGCGAGTGCTCCTTGCCCTGTGTATGACAATGGGAGCACAATAGTGACTCTTCTTAGCAGAAAACAACTCTTGCTCGTAGGACCAGAAACTGCATGTGATGCAACTCCATTTAGGACTGGGAAACAAATGCTAGCTCGCCTTACAAGAAACACACTGTGCTTTAGAGAAAAGAGCACTCTTCTACTCTACTGTGTTTCCTATGAGGTCCGAACAGTGAGCTTGCTCAGAACAAAAAAAAAAAACGTGATTCCTACACACACCGTCACACCTAGTTCAATTCTGCTTAGGAACCTGACAAGAACAGTAGATCCTCTTCAGTTCAATACACTGTACTGCTGAGAACAGACAACAGTGCTATTTGTCCTGTGTATGGCAATGGCAGCGCAATAGTGACTCTTCTTACCATAAAACAACTCTTGCTCGTAGGACCAGAAACTGCATGGGATTCAACTCCATTTAGGACTGGGAAAGAAACGCTAGCTCGCCTTACAAGAAACACACTCTGCTTTTGAGAAAAGAGCACACTTCTACTCTACTGTGTTTCCTATGGGGTCCAAACAGTGAGCTTGCTCAGAACAAAAGAACTGTGCTTCCTACACACACCGACCATATCTAGTTCAACTCTGCTTAGGAAACTGACAAGAACAGTAGCTGCTATTTAGTCCAATACACTGTACTTGCTGTGAACAGACGCGAGTGCTATTTGCACTGTGTATGGCAATGGGAGCACAATAGTAACTTTCCTTACCAGAAAACAACTCTTGCTCATAGGACCGGAAACTGCCTGTGATTGAACTCCAATTAGGGCTAGGAAACAAACGCTAGCTCGCCTTAGAAGAAACACACTGTGCTTTAGAGAAAAGAGCACTCTTCTACTCTACTGTGTTTCCTATGAGGTCCGAACAGTGAGCTTGCTCAGAACAAAAAAAAAAACGTGATTCCTACACACACCGTCACACCTAGTTCAATTCTGCTTAGGAACCTGACAAGAACAGTAGATCCTCTTCAGTTCAATACACTGTACTGCTGAGAACAGACAACAGTGCTATTTGTCCTGTGTATGGCAATGGCAGCGCAATAGTGACTCTTCTTACCATAAAACAACTCTTGCTCGTAGGACCAGAAACTGCATGTGATTCAACTCCATTTAGGACTGGGAAACAAACGCTTGCTCGCCTTACAAGAAACACACTCTCCTTTTGAGAAAAAAGAACTCTTCTACTCTACTGTGTTTCCTAAGGGGTCCAAAGAGTGAGCTTGCTCAGAACAAAAGAACTGTGCTTCCTACACACACGGACCATATCTAGTTCAGCTCTGCTTAGGAAACTGACAAGAACAGTAGCTCCTCTTCAGTCCAATACACTGTACTTGCTGGGAACAGACGCCAGTGCTATTTGTCCTGTGTAGGGCAATGGCAGCGCAATATTGACTCTTCTTACCAGAAAACAACTCTTGCTCGTAGGACCAGAAACTGCATGTGATTCAACTCCATTTAGGACTGGGAAACAAATGCTGGCTCGCCTTACATGAAACACACTCTGCTTTTGAGAAAAGAGCACTCTTCTACTCTACTGTGTTTCCTATGTGTTCCGAATAGTGAGCTTGCTCAGAACAAAAAAACTGTGCTTCCTACACACATGGCCATATCTAGTTCAAGTCTGCTTAGGAACCTGACAAGAACAGTAGCTCCTATTCAGTCCGATACACTGTACTTGCTGGGAACATACTCCAGTGCTATTTGTCCTGTGTATGGCAATGGCAGCACAATATTGACTATTCTTACCAGAAAACAACTCTTGCTCATAGGACCAGAAACTGCATGGGATTCAACTCCATTTAGGACTGGGAAACAAACGCTAGCTCGACTTACAAGTAACACACTCTGCTTTTGAGAAAAGAGCACTCTTCTCCTCTACTGTGTTTCCTATGGGGTCCAAACAGTGAGCTTGCTCAGAACAAAAGAACTGTGATTCCTACACACACCGACCATATCTAGTTCAACTCTGCATCGGAAACTGACAAGAACAGTAGCTCCTATTCAGTCCAATACACTGCACTTGCTGGGAACAGACGCGAGTGCTATTTGCACTGTGTATGGCAATGGGAGCACAATAGTAACTTTCCTTACCAGAAAACAACTCTTGCTCGTAGGACCAAAAACTGCCTGTGACTCAACTCCATTTAGGACTGGGAAACAAACGCGAGCTCGCCTTACAAGAAACACACTCTGCTTTAGAGAAAAGAGCACTCTTCTACTCTACTGTGTTTCCTATGGCGTCCGAACAGTGAGCTTGCTCAGAACAAAAAAAAACTGTGCTTCCTACACACACGGCCATATCTAGTTCAACTCTGCTTAGGAACCTGATAAGAACAGTAGATCCTCTTCCGTCCAATACACTGTACTTGCTGGGAACAGACGCCAGTGCTATTTGTCCTGTGTATTTGCTGGGAAGAGACGTGAGTGCTATTTGCACTGTGTATGGCAATGGGAGCTCAATAGTTACTTTCCTTACCAGAAAACAACTCTTGCTCGTGGACCAGAAACTGCATGTGATTCAACTCCTTTTAGGACTGGGAAACAAACTCTAGCTCGCTTTACAAGAAACACACTCTGCTTTTGAGAAAAGTGCACTCTTCTACTCTACTGTGTTTCCTATAGGGCCAGAACAGTGAGCTTGCTCAGAAAAAAAGAACTGTGCTTCCTACACACACGGGCCATATGTATTTCAACTCTGCGTAGGAAACTGAGAAGAACAGTAGCTCCTCTTCTTTCCAATACACTGTACTTGCTGGGAACAGATGGGAGGGCCATTTGCACTGTGTATGGCAATGCAACACAATAGTGACTTTCCTTACCAGAAAAAAACTCTTGCTCGTAGGAACAAAAACTGCATGTGAATCCACTCCATTTAGGAATGGGAAACAAACGCTAGCTCACCTTAAAAGAAACACACTCTGCTTTTGAGAAAAAAGCACTCTTCTACTCTACTCTGTTTCCTATGGGGTCCGAACAGTGAGCTTGCTCAGAACAAAAGAACTGTGCTTCCTACACACACGGCCATATCTAGTTCAATTCTGCTTAGGAACCTGAAAGAACAGTAGATCCTCTTCAGTCCAATACACTGTACTTGCTGGGAACAGACGCCAGTGCTCTTTGTCCTGTATATGGCAATTGGAGCACAATAGTGACTCTTCCAACCATAAAACAACTCTTGCTCGTAGGACCAGAAACTGCATGTGATTCAACTCCATTTAGGACTGGGAAACAAACGATAGCTCACCTTACAAGAAACACACTCTGCTTTTGAGAAAAGAGCACTCTTCTACTCTACTGTGTTTCCTATAGGGCCAGAACAGTGAGCTTGCTCAGAAAAAAAACTGTGCTTCCTACACACACGGCCCATATCTAGTTCAACTCTGCATAAGAAACTGACAAGAACAGTAGCTCCTCTTCAGTCCGATACACTGTACTTGCTGGGAACAGATGCCAGTGCCATTTGCACTGTGGATGGCAATGGGAGCACAATAGTGACTTTCCTTACCAGAAAACAACTCTTGCTCGTAGGACCAGAAACTGCATATGATTAAACTCCATTAAGGACTGAGAAACAAATGCTAGCTTGCCTTCCATGAAACACACACTGCTTTTGAGAAAAGAGCACTCTTCTACTCTACTGTGTTTCCTAAGGGGTACGAACAGTGTGCTTGTTCAGAACAAAAGAACTGTGCTTCCTACACACACGGGCCATATCTAGTTCAACTCTGCTTAGGAAAATGACAAGAACAGTAGCTCCTCTTCAGTCCGATACACTGTACTTGCTGGGAACAGACGCCAGTGCTATTTGCACTGTGTATGGCAATGGGAGCGCAATAGTGACTTTCCATACCAGAAAACAACTCTTGCTCGTAGGACCAGAAACTGCATATGATGCAATTCCATTTAGGACTGAGAAACAAATGCTAGCTCGCCTTACATGAAACACACTCTGCTTTTGAGAAAAGAGCACTCTTCTACTCTACTGTGTTTCTTATGGGGTCCAAACAGTGAGCTTGCTCAGAACCAAAGAACTGTGCTTCCTACACACACGGATCATATCTAGTCCAACTCTGCTTAGTAAACTGACAAGAACAGTAGCTCCTATTCAGTCCAATACAATGTACTTGCGGGGAACAGACGCGAGTGCTATTTGCACTGTGTATGGCAATTGGAGCCCAATAATGACTTGTCTTACCAGAAAACAACTCTTGCTCGTAGGACAAAATACTGCATGTGACTCAACTCCATTTAGGACTGGGAAACAAACGCTAGCTCAACTTTTAAGAAACACAGTCTGCTTTTGAGAAAAGAGCACTCTTCTACTCTACTGTGTTTCCTATGTGTTCCGAAAAGTGAGCTTGCTCAGAAAAAAAAAAACTGTGCTTCCTACACACACGGCCATATCTAGTTCAAGTCTGCTTAGGAACCTCACAAGAACAGTAGATCCTCTTCACTCCAATACACTGTACTTGCTGGGAACAGACGCCAGTGCTATTTGTCCTGTGTATGGCAATGGCAGCGCAATAGTGACTCTTCTTACCAGAAAACAACTCTTGCTCGTGGACCAGAAACTGCATGTGATTCAACTCCATTTAGGACTGGGAAACAAACGCTAGCTCGCCCTACAAAAAACACACTCTGCTTTTGAGAAAAGAGCACTCTTCTACTCTACTGTGTTTCCTATGGGGTCCAAACAGTGAGCCTGCTCAGAACAAAAGAACTGTGATTCCTACACACACGGGCCATATCTCGTTCAACTCTTCTTAGGAAACTGACAAGAACAGTAGCTCCTATTCAGTCCAATACACTGTACTTGCTGGGAAAAGACGCGAGTGCTATTTGCACTGTGTATGGCAATTGGAACACAACAGTGACTCTTCTTACCAGAAAACAACTCTTGCTCGTAGGACAAAAAACTGCATGTGACTCAACTCCATTTAGGACTGGGAAACTATCGTGGGCTCGCCTTCCAAAAACACACTCTGCTTTTGAGAAAAGAGCACTCTTCTACTCTACTGTGTTTCCTATGTGTTCCGAACAGTGAGCTTACTCAGAACAAAACAACTGTGCTTCCTACACACACGGCCATATCTAGATCAAGTCTGCTTAGGAAACTGACAAGAACAGTAGCTCCTGTACAGTCCGATACACTGTACTTGCTGGGAACAGACGTGAGTGCTATTTGCACTGTATATGGCAATGGGAGCGCAATAGTGACATTCCTTACCAGAAAACAACTCTTGCTCATAGGACCAGAAACTGCATGTGATTCCACTCCATTTAGGACTGGGAAACATATGCTAGCTCGCCTTACAAGAAACACACTCTGCTTCAGAGAAAAGAGCACTCTTCTACTCTACTGAGTTTCCTATGGGGTCCAAACAGTGAGCTTGCTCAGAACCTAAGAACTGTGCTTTCTACACACACGGGCCATATCTAGTTCAACTCTGCTTAGGAAACTGACACGAACAGTAGCTCCTCTTCAGTCTGATACACTGTACTTGCTGGGAACAGACGCATGTGCTATTTGCACTGTGTATGGCAATGGGAGCGCAATAGTGACATTCCTTACCAGAAAACAACTCTTGCTCATAGGACCAGAAACTGCATGTGATTCCACTCCATTTAGGACTGGGAAACAAACGCTAGCTCGCCTTACAAGAAACACACCCTGCTTCAGAGAAAAGAGCACTCTTCTACTCTACTGTGTTTCCTATGTGGTCCAAACAGTGAGCTTGCTCAGAACAAAAGAACTGTGCTTCCTACACACACGGGCCATATATAGTTCAACTCTGCTTAGGAAACTGACAAGAACATTAGCTCCTCTTTAGTCCAGTACACTGTACTTGCTCGGAACAGACGCGAGTGCTATTTGCACTGAGTATGGCAATTGGAGCACAATAGTGACTCGTCTTACCAGAAAACAACTCTTGCTCGTAGGACAAAAAACTGCATGTGACTCAACTACATTTATGACTGTGAAACAAACACTAGCTCGCCTTCCAAGAAACACACTCTGCTTTTGAGAAAAGAGCACTCCTCTACTTTACTGTTTACTATGTGTTCCGAACAGTGAGCTTGCTCAGAACAAAAAGACTGTGCTTCCTACAAACATTGCCACATGTAGTTCAAGTCTGCTTAGGAACCTGAGAAGAACAGTAGATCCTCTTCAGTCTGATACACTGTACTTGCTGGGAAAAGACGGGAGGGCTATTTGCACTGTGTATGGCAATGGGAGCGCAATAGTGACTTTCCTTACCAGAAAACAACTCTTGGTCGTAGGACCAGAAACTCCATGTGATTCCACTCCATTTAGGACTGGGAAACAAATGCTAGCTCGCCTTACAAGAAACACACTCTGCTTTTGAGAAAAGAGCACTCTTCTACTCTACTGTGTTTCCTATGGGGTCCAAACAGTGAGCTTGCTCAGAACAAAAGAACTGTGCTTCCTACACACACCGAACCTATCTAGTTCAACTCTGCTTAGGAAACTGACAAGAACAGTAGCTCCTCTTCAGTCCGATACACTGTATTTGCTGGGAACAGACGCGAGTGCTATTTGCACTGTGTATGGCAATGGGAGCTCAATAGTTACTTTCCTTACCAGAAAACAGCTCTTGCTCATAGGAACAGAAACTGCATGGGATTCAACTTCATTTAGGACTGGGAAACAAACGCTAGCTCGCCTTACAAGAAACACACTCTGCTTTTGAGAAAAGAGCACAATTCTACTCTAATGTGTTTCCTATGGGGTCCGAAAAGTGAGCTTGCTCAGAACAAAAGAAATGTGCTTCCTACACACACCGACCATATCTACTTCAACTCTGCTTCGGAAACAGACAAGAACAGTAGCTCCTCTTCAGTCCGATACACTGTATTTGCTGGGAACAGACGCGAGTACTATTTGCACTGTGTATGGCAATGGGAGCTCAATAGTTACTTTCCTTACCAGAAAACAACTCTTGCTCGTAGGAACAGAAACTGCATGGGATTCAACTCCATTTAGGACTGGGAAACAAACGCTAGGACGCCTTACAAGATACACACTCTGCTTTTGGGAAAAGAGCACAATTCTACTCTTCTGTGTTTCCTATGGGGTCCGAACAGTGAGCTTGCTCAGAACAAAAGAACTGAGCTTCCTACACACACGGCCATATCTAGTTCAATTCTGCTTAGGAACCTGACAAGAACAGTAGATCCTCTTCAGTCCAATACACTGTACTTGCTGGGAACAAACGCCAGTGCTATTTGTCCGGTGTATGGCAATGGCAGCGCAATATTGACTCTTCTTACCAGAAAACAACTCTTGCTCGTAGGACCAGAAACTGCATGTGATTCAACTCCATTTAGGACTGGGAAACAAACGCTAGCTTGCCTTACAAGAAACACACTCTGCTTTAGAGAAAAGAGCACTCTTCTACTCTACTGTGTTTCTTATAGGGCCAGAACAGTGAGCTTGTTCAGAACAAAAGAACTGTGCTTCCTACACACGGGCCATATCTAGCTCAACTCTGCTTAGGAAACTGAGAAGAACAGTAGCTCCTATTCAGTCCAATACACTGTAATTCCTGGGAACAGATGCGTGTGCTATTTGCACTGTGTATTGCATTTGGAGTGCAATAGTGTCTCTTCTTACCAGAAAACAACTCTTGCTCGTAGGACCAAAAACTGCCTATGACAACTCCATTTAGGACTGGGAAACAAACACGAGCTCGCCTTACTAGAAACACACTCTGCTTTAGAGAAAAGAACACTCTTCTACTCTACTGTGTAACCTATGGGGTCCGAACAGTGAGCTTGCTCAGAACAAAAAAACTGTGCTTTCTACACACACGGCCATATCTAGTTCAAGTCTGATTAGGAACCTGACAAGAACAGTAGATCCTCTTTCGTCAAATACACTGTACTTGCTGGGAAAAGACGCCAGTGCTATTTGTCCTGTGTATTGCAATGACAGTGCAATAGTGACTCTTCTTACCAGAAAACAGCTCTTGCTTGTAGGACCAGAAACAGCATGTGATTCAACTCCATTTAGGACTGGGAAACAAACGCTAGCTCGCCTTACAAGAAACACACTCTGCTTTTGAGAAAAGAGCACTCTTCTACTCTACTGTGTTTCCTATGGGTTCCAAACAGTGAGCTTGCTCAGAACAAAAGAAATGTGCTTCCTACACACGCGGGACATATCTCGATCAACTCTGCTTAGGAAACTGACAAGAACAGTAGATCCTCTTCAGTCCAATACACTGTACATGCTGGGAACAGACGCGTGTGCTATTTGCACTGTGTATTACAATGGGAGCACAATAGTGACTCTTCTTACCAGAAAACAACTCTTGCTCGTAGGACCAGAAACTGCATGTGATACAACTCCACTTAGGACTGGGAAGCAAACACTAACTCGCCATACAAGAAACACACTCTGATTTAGAGAAAAAAGCACTCTTCTACTCTATTGTGTTTCCTAGGAGGTCCGAACAGTGAACTTGCTCAGAACAAAAGAACTGTGCTTCCTACACACACGGCCATATCTAGTTCAATTCTGCTTAGGAACCTGACAAGAACAGTAGATCCTCTTCAGTCCAATACACTGTACTGCTGGGAACAGACAACAGTGCTATTTGTCCTGTGTATGGCAATGCCAGGGCAATAGTGACTCTTATTACCATAAAACAACTCTTGCTCATAGGACCAGAAACTGCATGTGATTCAACTCCATTTAGGACTGGGAAACAAACGCTAGCTCGCCTTACAAGAAACACACTCTGCTTTAGAGAAAAGAGCACTCTTCTACTCTACTGTGTTTCCTATAGGGCCAGAACAGTGAGCTTGCTCAGAACAAAAGAACTGTGCTTCCTACACTCGGGCCATATCTAGTTCAACTCTGCTTAGGAAACTGACAAGAACAGTATCTCCTCTTCAGTCCGATACACTGTACTTCCTGGGAACAGACGGGACTGCTATTTGCACTGTGTATGGCTATTGGAGCACAATAGTGACTCGTCTTACCAGAAAACAACTCTTGCTCGTAGGACAAAAAACTGCATGTGACTCAACTCCATTTAGGACTGGGAAACAAACGCTAGCTCGCCTTCCAAGAAACACACTCTGCTTTTGAGAAAAGAGCACTCTTCTACTCTCCTGTGTTTCTTATGGGTTCCGAACAGTGAGCTTGCTCAGAACAAAAAAACTGTGCTTCCTACACACACGGCCATATCTAGTTCAAGTCTGCTTAGGAACCTGACAAGAACAGTAGATCCTCTTCCATCCAATACACTGTACTTGCTGGGAAAAGACGCCAGTGCTATTTGTCCTGTGTATGGCAATGGAAGCGCAATAGTGACTCTTCTTACCAGAAAACAACTCTTGCTTGCAGGACCAGAAACTGCATGTGATTCAACTCCATTTCGGACTGGGAAACAAATGCTAGCTCGCCCTACAAGAAACACACTCTGCTTTTGAGAAAAGAGCACTCTTCTACTCTACTGTGTTTCCTATGGGGTCCAAACAGTGTGCTTGCTCAGAACAAAAGAACTGTGCTTCCTACACACGCGGGACATATCTCTTTCTCCTCTGCTTAGGAAACTGACAAGAACAGTAGCTCCTCTTCAGTCCGATACACTGTACTTGCTGGGAACAGACGTGAGTGCTATTTGCACTGTGTATAGCAATGGTAGCGCAATAGTGACTTTCCTTACCAGAGAACAACTCTTGGTCGTAGTACCAGAAACTGCATGTGATTCAACTCCATTTAGGACTGGGAAACAAACGCTAGCTCGCCTTACAAGAAACACAATCTGCTTTGGAGAAAAGAGCACTCTTCTACTCTACTGTGTTTCCTATAGGGCCAGAACAGTGAGCTTGATCAGAACAAAAGAACTGTGCTTCCTACACACACGGCCATATTAAGTTCAAATCTGCTGAGGAAACTGACAAGAACAGTAGCTCCTAATCAGTCCAATACACTGTACTTGAAGGGAACAGACGCGAGTACTATTTGCACTGTGTATGGCATTTGGAGCGCAATAGTGACTCTTCTTACCAGAAAACAACTCTTGCTCGTAGGACCAAAATCTGCATGTGACTCAACTCCATTTAGGACTGGGAAACAAACGCGAGCTCACCTTAAAAGAAAAACACTCTGCTTTAGAGAAAAGAGCACTCTTCTACTCTACTGTGTTTCCTATGGGGTCCAAACAGTGAGCTTGCTCAGAACAAAAGAACTGTGCTTCCTACACACACGGGCCATATCTCGTTCAACTCTTCTTAGGAAACAGACAAGAACAGTAGCTCCTATTCAGTCCAATACACTGTACTTGCTGGGAACAGACGCGAGTGCTATTTGCACTGTGTATGGCAATTGGAACACAATAGTGACTCGTCTTACCAGAAAACAACTCTTGATCGTATGACAAAAAACTGCATGAGACTCAACTCCATTTAGTACTGGGAAACAAACAGTAGCTCGCCTTCCAAGAAACACACTCTGATTTTGAGAAAAGAGCACTCTTCTACTCTACTGTGTTTCCTATGAGGTCCGAACAGTGAGCTTGCTCAGAACAAAAAAACCGTGCTTCCTACACACACCACCATACCTAGGTCAATTCTGCTTAGGAACCTGACAAGAACAGTAGATCCTCTTCAGTCCAATACACTGTACTGCTGGGAACAGACAACAGTGCTATTTGTCCTGTGTATGGCAATGGCAGCACAATAGTGACTCTTCTTACCAGAAAACAACTCTTGCTCGTAGGACAAGAAACTGCATGGGATTAAATTCCATTTAGGACTGGGAAACAAACGCTAGCTCGCCTTACAAGAAACACACTCTGCTTTTGAGAAAAGAGCACTCTTCTACTCTACTGTGTTTCCTATGGGGTCTAAACAGTGAGCTTGCTCAGAACAAAACAACTGTGCTTCCTACACACACGGACCATATCTAGTTCAACTCTGCTTAGGAACCTGACAAGAACAGTAGATCCTCTTCAGTCCAATACACTGTACTTGCTCGGAACAGACGCGAGTGCTATTTGCACTGTGTATGGCAATTGGAGCACAATAGTGACTCGTCTTACCAGAAAAATACTCTTGCTCGTAGGACAAAAAACTGCATGTGACTCAACTCCATTTAGGACTGGGAAACAAACGCTAGCTCGCCTTCCAAAAACACACTCTGCTTTTGAGAAAAGAGCACTCTTCTACTCTACTGTGTTTCCTATGTGTTCCGAACAGTGAGCTTGCTCAGAACAAAAAAACTGTGCTTCCTAAACACACGGCCATATCTAGTTCAAGTCTGCTTAGGAAACTGCCAAGAACAGTAGCTCCTCTTCAGTCTGATACACTGTACTTGCTGGGAACAGACGCATGTGCTACTTGCACTGTGTATGGCAATGGGAGCGCAATAGTTACTTTCCTTACCAGAAAACAACTCTTGCTCATAGGTCCAGAAACTGCATGTGATTCCACTCCATTTAGGACTGGGAAACAAATGCTAGCTCGCCTTACATGAAACACACTCTGCTTTTGAGAAAAGAGCACAATTCTACTCTTCTGTGTTTCCTATGAGGTCCGAACAGTGAGCTTGCTCAGAACAAAAAAAAACGTGATTCCTACACACACCGTCACACCTAGTTCAATTCTGCTTAGGAACCTGACAAGAACAGTAGATCCTCTTCAGTCCAATACACTGTACTGCTGAGAACAGACAACAGTGCTATTTGTCCTGGGGATGGCAAGGGCAGCGCAATAGTGACTCTTCTTACCATAAAACAACTCTTGCTCGTAGGACCAGAAACTGCATGTGATTCAACTCCATTTAGGACTGGGAAACAAACGCTAGCTCGCCTTACAAGAAACACACTCTCCTTTTGAGAAAAGATCACTCTTCTACTCTACTGTGTTTCCTAAGGGGTCCAAAGAGTGAGCTTGCTCAGAACAAAAGAACGGTGCTTCTTACACACGCGGGCCATATCTAGTTCATCTCTGCTTAGGAAACTGACAAGAACAGTAGCTCCTCTTCAGTCCAATACACTGTACTTGCTGGGAACAGACGCCAGTGCTATTTGTCCTGTGTAGGGCAATGGCAGCGCAATATTGACTCTTCTTACCAGAAAACAACTCTTGCTCGTAGGACCAGAAACTGCATGTGATTCAACTCCATTTAGGGCTGGGAAAACAAACGCTAGCTCGCCTTACAAGAAACACACTCTGCTTTTGAGAAAAGAGCACTCTTCTACTCTACTGAATTTCCTATGGGGTCCAAACAGTGAGCTTGCTCAGAACAAAAAAACTGTGCTTCCTACACACACGGCCATATCTAGTTCAAGTCTGATTAGGAACCTGACAAGATCAGTAGATCCTCTTCCATCCAATACACTGTACTTGCTGGGAAAAGACACCAGTGTTATTTGTCCTGTGTATGGCAATGGCAGCTCAATAGTGACTCTTCTTACCAGAAAACAACTCTTGCTTGTAGTACCAGAAACTTCATGTGATTCAACTCCATTTAGGATTGGGAAACAAACGCTAGCTCGCCTTACAAGAAACACACTCTGCTTTTGAGAAAAGAGCACTCTTCTACTCTACTGTGTTTCCTATGGTGTCCAAACAGTGAGCTTGCTCAGAACAAAAGAACTGTGCTTCCTACACACACGGCCATATCTAGTTCAATTCTGCTTATAAAACTGACAAGAACAGTAGATCCTCTTCAGGCCAATACACTCTACTTCCTGGGAACAGACGCCAGTGCTATTTGTCCTGTGTATGGCAATGACAGCGCAATAGTGACTCCTCTTACCAGAAACAACTCTTGCTCCTAGGACCATAAACTGCACGGGATTCAACTCCATTTAGGACTTTGAAACAAACACTAGTTCGCCTTACAAGAAACACACTCTGCTTTTGAGAAAAGAGCCCTCTTCTACTCTAAAGTGTTTCCTGTAGGGCCAGAACAGTGAGCTTGCTCAGAACAAAAGAACTGTGCTTCCAACACACACGGCCATATCTAGTTCAATTCTGATTAGGAACCTGACAAGAACAGTAGATCCTCTTCAGTCCAATACACTGTACTTGCTGGGAACAGACGGCAGTGCTATTTGTCCTGTGTATGGCATTGGCAGCGCAATAGTGACTATTCTTACCATAAAAAACTCTTGCTCGTAGCACCAGAAACTGCATGTGATTCAACTCCATTTAGGACTGGGAAACAAACGCTAGCTCGCCTTACAAGAAACACACTCTGCTTTAGAGAAAAGAGCACTCTTCTACTCTACTGTGTTTCCTATAGGGCCAGAACAGTGAGCTTGCTCAGAACAAAAGAACTGTGCTTTCTACACACACGGGCCATATCTAGTTCAACTCTGCTTTGGAAACTGACAAGAACAGTAGCTCCTCTTCAGTCCAATACACTGTACTTGCTGGGAACAGACGCGAGTGCTATTTGCACTGTGTATGTCAATGGGAGCGCAATAGTCACTTTCCTTACCAGAAAACAACTCTTGCTCGTAGGACCAGAAACTGTATGTGATTCAACGCCATTTAGGACTGGGAAACAATTGCTAGCTCGCCTTACAAGAAACACAATCTGCTTTAGAGAAAAGAGCACTCTTCTACTCTACTGTGTTTCCTATGGGGTCCGAACAGTGAACTTGCTCAGAACAAAAAAACTGTGCTTCCTACACACACGGCCATATCTAGTTCAATTCTGCTTATAAACCTGACAAGAACAGTAGATCCTCTTCAGTCCAATACACTGTACTTCCTGGCAAGAGACGCCTGTGCTATTTGTCCTGTGTATGGCAATGGCAGCGCAATAGTGACTCTTCTTACCAGAAAACAACTCTTGCTCGTAGGACAAAAAACTGCATGTGATTCAACTCCATTTAGGACTGGGAAACAAAAGCTAGCTCGCCTTACAGGAAACACACTCTGCTTTAGAGAAAAGAGCACTCTTCTACTATACTGTGTTTCCTGTAGTGCCAGAACAGTGAGCTTGCTCAGAACAAAAGAACTGTGCTTCCTACACACACGGTCCATATCTCGTTCAACTCTGCTTAGGAAACTGACAAGAAGAGTAGCTCCTCTTCAGTCAGATACACTGTACTTGCTGGGAACAGACGCAAGTGCTATTTGCACTGTGTATGGCAATGGGAGCACAATAGTGACTTCCTTACCAGAAAACAACTCTTGCTCGTAGGACCAGAAACTGCATGTGAATCCACTCCATTTAGGACTGGGAAACAAACTCTGGTCAACTTACAAGAAACACACTCTGCTTTTGAGAAAAGAGCACTGTTCTACTCTACTATGTTTCCTATAGTGCCAGAACAGTGAGCTTGCTCAGAACAAAAGAACTGTGCTTCCTACACACACGGCCATATCTAGTTCAACTCTGCTTAGGAACCTGACAAGAACAGTAGATCCTGTTCAGTCCAATACACTTTACATACTGGCAACAGACGCCAGTGCTATTTGCCCTGTGTATGACAATTGGAGCACAATAGTGACTCTTCTTACCAGAAAACAACTCTTGCTCGTAGGACAGGAAACAGCATGTGATTCAACTCCACTTAGGACTGGGAAACAAACGCTAGCTGGCCGTACAAGAAACACACTCTGCTTAGAGAAAAGAGCACTCTTCTACTCTACTGTGTTTCCTATATGGCCAGAACAGTGAGCTTGCTCAGAACAAAAGAACTGTGCTTCCTACACACACGGACCATATCTAGTTCAACTCTGCTTAGGAACCTGGCAAGAACAGTAGCTCCTCTTCAGTCCAATACACTGTACTTGCTGGGAACAGACGCCAGTGCTATTTGCACTGTGTATGGCAATTGGAGCACAACAGTGACTCGTCTTACCAGAAATCAACTATTGCTCGTAGGACAAAAACTGCATGTGATTCAACTCCATTTAGGCCTGGGAAACAAATGCGAGTTCGCCTTACAAGAAACACACTCTGCTTTTGAGAAAAGAGCACTCTTCTACTCAACTGTGTTTCCATTAAGACAAAAACAGTGAGCTTGCTGAGAACAAAAGAACTGTGCTTCCTACACAAACGGACCATATCTAGTTCAACTATGGTTTGGAAACTGACAAGAACAGTAGCTCCTATTCAGTCCAATACACTGTACTTGCTGGGAACAGACGCGAGTGCTATCTGCACTGTGTATGGCAATTGGAGCGAAATAGTGACTCTTCTTACCAGAAAACAACTCTTGCTCGTAGGACCAAAAACTGCATGTGACTCAACTCCATTTAGGACTGGGAAACAAACGCAAGCTCGCCTTACAAGAAACACACTCTGCTTTAGAGAAAAGAGCACTCTTCTACTCTACTGTGTTTCCTATAGGGCCAGAACAGTGAGCTTGCTCAGAACAAAAGAACTGTGCTTCCTACACACACGGCCATATCTAGTTCAACTCTGCTTAGGAACCTGACAAGAACAGTAGATCCTCTTCAGTCCAATACACTGTACATGCTGGGAACAGACGCCAGCGCTATTTGCCCTGTGTATGACAATGGGAGCACAATAGTGACTCTTCTTACCAGAAAACAACTCTTGCTCATAGGACCAGAAACTGCATGTGATTCAACTCCATTTAAGACTGGTAAACAAACGATAGCTCGTTTTACAAGAAACACTCTGCTTTTGAGAAAAGAGCACTCTTCTACTCTACAGTGTTTCCTATCGGGCCAGAACAGTGAGCTTGCTCAGAACAAAAGAACTTTGCTTCCTACACACACGGACCATATCTAGTTCAACTCTGCTTAGGAAACTGACAAGAACAGTAGCTCCTATTCAGTCCAATACACTGTACTTGCGGGGAACAGACGCGAGTGCTATTTGCACTGTGTATGGCAATTGGAGCGCAATAGTGACTCTTCTTACCAGAAAACAACTCTTGCTCGTAGGACCTAAAACTGCATGTGACGCAACTCCATTTAGGACTGGGAAACAAACGCGAGCTCGCCTTACAAGAAACACACTCTGCTTTTGAGAAAAGAGCACTCTTCTACTCAACTGTGTTTCCTATAGGACCAAAACAGTGAGCTTGCTCAGAACAAAAGAACTGTGCTTCCTACACACACGGGCCATATCTAGTTCAACTCTGCATAAAAAACTGACAAGAATAGTAGATGCTCTTCAGTCCAATACACTGTACTTGCTGGGAACAGATGCAAGTGCTATTTGCACTGTGTATGGCAATGAAAGTGCAATAGTGACTCTTCTTACCAGAAAAAAACTCTTGCTCATAGGACCAAAAACTGCATGTGTCTCAACTCCATTTAGGACTGGGAAAGAAATGCTAGCTTGCCTTACAAGAAAAACTCTGTGCTTTTGACAAAAGAACATTCTTCTACTATACTGTGTTTCCTATAGTGCCAGATGAGTGAGCTTCCTCAGAACAAAAGAACTGTGCTTCCTGCACACAGGGGCCATATCTATTCAATTCTGCTTAGGAAACTGACAAGAACAGTAGATCCTCTTCAGTCCAATACACTGTACATGCTGGGAACAGACGCCAGTACTATTTGCCCTGTGTATGACAATGGGAGCACAATAGTGACTCTTCTTACCAGAAAACAACTCTTGTTCCTAGGACCAGAAACTGCATGTGACTCAACTCCATTTAGGACTGGGAAACAAACGCTAGCTCGCCTTACAAGAAATACACTCTGCTTTTGAGAAAAGAGCACTCTTCTACTCTTCTGTGTTTCCTGTAGGGCCAGAACAGTGAGCTTGCTCAGAACAAAAGAACTGTGCTTCCTACACACACGGCCATATCTAGTTCAACTCTGCTTAGGAAACCGACAAGAACAGTAGCTCCTCTTCAGTCCGATGCACTGTAATTGCTGGGAACAGACGCGAGTGCTATTTCCACTGTGTATGGCAATGGGAGCGCAATAGTGACTTCCCTTACCAGAAAACAACTCTTGCTCGTAGGACCAGAAACTGCATGTGATTCAACTCCATTTAGGACTGGAAAACAAACACTAGCTCGCCTTACAAGAAACACACCCTGCTGTTGAGAAAAGAGCACTCTTCTACTCTACTGTATTTCCTATGTGGTCAAAACAGTGAGCTTGCACAGAACAAAAGAACTGAGCTTCCTACACACACGGGCCACATCTCGTTCAACTCTGCTTAGGAAAATGACAACAACAGTAGCTACTCTTCAGTCGGATACACTGTACTTGCTGGGAACAGACGCGAGTGCTATTTGCTCTGTGCATGGCAATGGGAGCACAATAGTGACACTTCTTACCAGAAAACAACTCTTGCTCGTAGGACCAGAAACTGCATGAGATTCTACACCATTTAGGACTGGGAAACAAACGCTAGCTCGCATTACAAGAAACACACTCTGCTTTTGAGAAAAGAGCCCTCTTATACTCTAAAGTGTTTCCTATAGGGCCAGAACAGTGAGCTTGCTCAGAAAAAAAAAACTGTGCATCCTACACACACGGGCCATATCTAGTTCAACTCTGCTTAGGAAACTGACAAAAACAGTTGCTCCTCTTCAGTCCGGTACACTGTACTAGCTGGGAACACACGCGAGTGCTATTTGCACTGTGTATGGCAATGGGAGCGCCATAGTGACTTTCCTTACCAGAAAACAACTCTTGCTCGTAGGAACAGAAACTGCATGGGATTCAACTCCATTTAGGACTGGAAAACAAATGCTAGCTCGCCTTACATGAAACACACTCTGCTTTTGAGAAAAGAGCACTCATCTACTCTACTGTGTTTCCTATGGGGTCCAAACAGTGAGCTTGCTCAGAACAGAAAACTGTGCTTCCTACACACACGGGCCATATCTAGTTCAACTCTGCTTATGAAACTGACAAGAACAGTAGATCCTCTTCAGTCCAATACACTGTACTGGCTGGGAACAGATTTAAGTGCTATTTGCACTGTGTATGACAATGGGAGCGCAATAGTGACTCTTCTTACCAGAAAACAACTCTTGTTCCTAGGACCAGAAACTGCATGTGATTCAACTCCATTTAGGACTGGGAAACAAACGCTAGCTCGCTTTACAAGAAAAACACTCTGCTTTTGAGAAAAGAGCACTCTTCTACTCTACTGTGTTTCCTATAGGGCCAGAACAGTGAGCTTGATCAGAACTAAAGAACTGTGCTTCCTTCACACGGGCCATATCTAGTTCAACTCTGCTTAGGAAACTAACAAGAACAGTAGCTCCTCTTCAGTCCGATGCACTGTACTTGCTGGGAACGGACCGAGTGCTATTTGCTCTATGTATGGCAATTAGAGCTCAATAGTGTCTTTCCTTACCAGAAATCAATTCTTAATCGTAGGACCAGAAACTGCATGTGATACAACTCCATTTAGGACTGGGAAACAAATGCTAGCTCGCCTTACATGAAACACACTCTGCTTTAGAGAAAAGAGCACTCTTCTACTCTACTGTGTTTCTTATAGGGCCAGAACAGTGAGCTTGCTCAGAACAAGAGAACTGTTCTTCCTACACACACGCGCCATATCTCGTTCAACTCTGCTTAGGAAACTGACAAGAACAGTAGCTCCTCTTCAGTCCGATAAACTGTACTTGCTGGAAACAGACGCGAGTGCTCTTTGCACTGTGTATGGCAATGGGAAAACAATAGTGACATTCCTTACCAGAAAACAACTCTTGCTCGTAGGAACAGAAACTGCATGGGACTCAACTCCATTTAGGACTGGGAAAAAAAACACTAGCTCGCCTTACAAGAAACACACTCTGCGTTTGAGAAAAGAGCACTCTTCTAATCTACTGTGTTTTCTATATGGCCAGAACAGTGAGCTTGCTCAGAACAAAAGAACTGTGCTTCCTACAAACACGGCCATATGTAGTTCAATTCTGCTTAGGAACCTGACATGAAGAGTAGATCCTCTTCAGTCCAATACAGTGTACTTGCTGGGAACAGACAACAGTGCTATTTATCCTGTGTATGGCAATGGCAGCACAATAGTGACTCTTCTTACCAGAACACAACTCTTGCCTGTAGGAACAGAAACTGCATGGGATTCAACTCCATTTAGGACTGGGAAACAAATGCTAGCTCGCCTTCCAAGAAACACCCTCTGCTTTTGAGAAAAGAGCACTCTTCTACTCTACTGTGTTTCCTGTAGGGCCAGAACAGTGAGCTTGCTCAGAACAAAAGAACTGTCCTTCCTACACACACGGCCATATCTAGTTCAGTTCTGATTAGGAACCTGACAAGAACAGTAGATCCTCTTCAGTCCAATACACTGTACTTGGTGGGAACAGATGCCAGTTCTATTTGTCCTGTGTATGGCAATGGCAGTGCAATAGTGACTATTCTTACCATAAAACAACTCTTGCTCGTAGGACCAGAAACTGCATGTGATTCAACTCCATTTAGGACTGGGAAACAAATGCTAGCTCGCCTTACAAGAAACACAATCTGCTTTAGAGAAAAGAGCACTCCTCTACTCTACTGTGTTTCCTATGGGGTCCGAACAGTGAGCTTGCTCGGAACAAAAAAACTGTGCTTCCTACACACACGGCCATATCTAGTTCAATTCTGCTTATAAACCTGACAAGAACAGTAGATCCTCTTCAGTCCAATACACTGTACTTGCTGGGAACAGACGCCAGTGCTAATTGTCTTTTGTATGGCAATGGCAGTGCAATAGTGACTCTTCTTACCGTAAAACAACTCTTGCTCGTAGGACCCAAAACTGCATGTGATTCAACTCCATTTAGGACTGGGAAACAAACACTAGCTCGCCTTACAAGAAACACATTCTGCATTTGAGAAAAGAGCATTCTTCTACTCTACTGTGTTTCCTATGGGGTCCAAACAGTGAGCTTGCTCAGAACAGAAAACTTTGCTTCCTACACACAGACCATATCTAGTTCAACTCTGCTTAGGAAACTGACAAGAACAGTAGCTCCTCTTCAGTCCGATACACTGTAATTGCTGGGAACAGTCGCGAGTGCTATTTGCACTGTGTATGGCAATGGGAGCGCAATAGTGACTTTCCTTACCAGAAAACAACTCTTGCTCGTAGGACCAGAAACTGCATGTGATTCAACTCCATTTAGGACTGGGAAACAAACACTAGCTCGCCTTACAAGAAACACACCCTGCTTTTGAGAAAAGAGCACTCTTCTACTCTACTGTGTTTCCTATGTGTTCAAAACAGTGAGCTTGCTCAAAACAAAAGAACTGACCTTCCTACACACACGGGCCATATCTCGTTCCACTCTGCTTAGGAAACTGACAACAACAGTAGCTCCTCTTCAGTCCGATACACTGTACTTGCTGGGAACAGACGCGAGTGCTATTTGCACTGTGTATGGCAATGGGAGCACAATAGTGACTCTTCTTACCAGAAAACAACTCTTGCTCGTAGGACCAGAAACTGCATGAGATTCAACTCCATTTAGGACTGGGAAACAAACGCTAGCTCGCCTTACAAGAAACACACTCTGCTTTTGAGAAAAGAGCACTCTTCTACTCTACTGTGTTTCCTATGTGGTAGGAACAGTGAGCTTGCTCAGAACAAAAAAACTGTGCTTCCTCCACACACGGCCATATCTAGTTCAATTCTGCTTAGGAACCTGACATGAACAGTAGATCCTCTTCAGTCCAATACAGTGTACTTGCTGGGAACAGACAACAGTGCTATTTGTCCTGTGTATGGCAATGGCAGCACAATAGTGACTCTTCTTACCAGAACACAACTCTTGATCGTAGGACCAAAAACTGCATGGGATTCAACTCCATTTAGGTCTGGGAAACAAATGCTAGCTCACCTTACATGAAACACACTCTGCTTTTGAGAAAAGAGCACTCTTCTACTCTACTGTGTTTCCTATAGGGCCTGAAGAGTGAGCTTCCTCAGAACAAAAGATCTGTGCTTCCTGCACACAGGGGCAATATCTATTCAATTCTGCTTAGGAAACTGACAAGAACAGTAGTTCCTCTTCAGTCCAATCCACTGTACAGGCTGGGAACAGACGCCAGTACTATTTGCCCTGTGTATGACAATGGGAGCGCAATCGTGACTCTTCTTACCAGAAAACAACTCTTGTTCCTAGGACCAGAAACTGCATGTGATTCAACTCCATTTAGGACTGAGAAACAAACACTAGCTCGCCTTACAAGAAAAACACTCTGCTTTTGAGAAAAGAGCACTCTTCTACTCTACTGTGTTTCCTATAGGGCCAGAAGAGTGTGCTTGATCAGAACAAAAGAACTGTGATTCCTTTACACGGGCCATATCTAGTTCAACTCTGCTTAGGAAACTGACAAGAACATTAGCTCCTCTTCAGTCCAATACACTGTACTTGCTGGGAACAGATGGGAGTGCTATTTGCACTGTGTACGGCAATGGGAGCACAACAGAGACTTTCCTTACCAGAAAACAACTCTTGCTCGTAGGACCAGAAACTACATGTGATTCAACTCCATTTAGGACTGGGAAAAAAAACATTAGCTCGCCTTACAAGAAACACACTCTGCTTTTGAGAAAAGAGCACTCTTCTACTCTACTGTGTTTCCTATGGGGTCCGAACAGTGAGCTTGCTCAGAACAAAAGAACTGTGCTTCCTACACACACGGGCAATATCTAGTTCAACTCTGCTTAGGAAACTGACAAGAACAGTAGATCCTCTTCAGTCCAATACACTGTACATGCTGGGAACAGACGCCAGTGCTATTTGCCCTGTGTAAAACAATGGCAGCACAATAGTGACTCTTCTTACCAGAAAAAAACTCTTGCTTGTAGGAACAGAAACTGCATGTGATTCAACTCCATTTAGGACTGGGAAACAAACGCTAGCTCGCCTTACAAAAAACACACTCTGCTTTTGAGAAAAGAGCACTCTTCTACTCTACTGTGTTTCCTATGATGTCCGAACAGTGAGCTTGCTCAGAACAAAAAAACTGGGCTTCCTCCACACACGGCCATATCTAGTTCAATTCTGCTTAGGAACCTGACATGAACAGTAGATCCTCTTCTGTTTAATACACTGTACTTGCTGGGAACAGACAACAGTGCTATTTGTCCTGTGTATGACAATGGCAGCAAAATAGTGACTCTTCTTACCAGAACACAACTCTTGCTCGTAGGACCAGAAACTGCATAGGATTCAACTCCATTTATGACTGGGAAACAAACGCTAGCTCGCCTTACAAGAAACACCCTCTGCTTTTGAGAAAAGAGCACTATTCTACTCTACTGTGTTTCCGCTGTGGTCAAAACAGTGAGCTTGCTCAGTACAAAGGAACTGTGCTTCCTACACACACGGCCATATCTAGTTCAATTCTGATTAGGAACCTGACAAGAACAGTAGATCCTCTTCAGTCCAATACACTGTACTTGCTGGAACAGACGCCAGTGCTATTTGTCCTGTGTATGGCAATGGCAGCGCAATAGTGACTATTGTTACCATAAAACAACTCTTGCTCGTAGGACAAGAAACTGCATGTGATTCAACTCCATTTAGAACTGGGAAACAAACGCTAGTTCGCCTTACAAGAAACACACTCTGCTTTAGAGAAATGAGCACTCTTCTACTCTACTGTGTTTCCTATAGAGCCAGAGCAGTGAGTTTCCTCAGAACAAAAGAACTGTGCTTCCTGCACACAGGGGCCATACCTATTCAATTCTGCTTAGGAAACTGACAAGAACAGTAGATCCTCTTCAGTCCATACACTGTACATGCTGGGAACAGATGCCAGTACTATTTGCTGTGTGTATGACAATGAGAGCGCAATAGTGACTCTTCTTACCAGAAAACAACTCTTGCTCCTATGACCAGAAACTGCATGTGATTCAACTCCATTTATCACTGGGAAACAAACGCTAGCTCGCCTTACAAGAAAAATACTGTGCTTTTGAGAAAAGAGCACTCTTCTACTCTACTGTTTTTTTTATAGGGCCAGAACAGTGAGCTTGATCAGAACAAAAGAACTGTGCTTCCTTCACATGAGCCATATCTAGTTCAACTCTGCTTAGGAAACTGACAAGAACATTAGCTCCTCAACAGTCCGATACACTGTACTTGCTGGGAACGGACCGGGTGCTATTTGCACTATGTATGGCAAGGGGAGCGCAATAGTGACTTTCCTTACCAGAAAACAACTCTTGCTCTTAGGACCAGAAACTGCATGAGATTCAACTCCATTTAGGACTGGGAAACAAACGCTAGCTCGCCTTACATGAAACACACTCTGCTTTTGAGAAAAGAGCACTCTTCTACTCTACTGTGTTTCCTATGGGGTCCAAACAGTGAGCTTGCTCAGAACAAAAGAACTGTGCTTCCTACACACACGGGCCATATCTAGTTCAACTCTGCTTAGGAAACTGAAGAGAACAGTAGCTCCTCTTCAGTCCAATACACTGTACTTGCTGGGAACAGATGCCAGTGCTATTTGCACTGTGTATGACAATGGGAGCACAATAGTGACTCTTCTTACCACAAAACAACTCTTGCTCATAGGACCAGAAACTGCATGTGATTCAACTCCATTTAGGACTGGGAAACAAACGCTAGCTCGCCTTACAAGAAACACTATGGGATTTAGAGAAAAGAGCACTCTTCTACTCTACTGTGTTTCCTATAGGGCCAGAACAGTGAGCATGCTCAGAACAAAAGACTGTGCTTCCTACACACACGGCCATATCTAGTTCAACTCTGCTTAGGAACCTGACAAGAACAGTAGATCCTCTTCAGTCCCAATACACTGTACATGCTGGGAACAGACGCCAGTGCTATTTGCCCTGTGTAAAACAATGGGAGAACAATAGTGACTCTTCTTACCAGAACACAACTCTTGCTCGTAGGACCAGAAACTGCATAGGATTCAACTCCATTTAGGACTGGGAAACAAATGCTAGCTCGCCTTACAAGAAACACCCTCTGCTTTTG
Source organism: Peromyscus eremicus (assembly GCF_949786415.1). Taxonomy (NCBI): domain Eukaryota; kingdom Metazoa; phylum Chordata; class Mammalia; order Rodentia; family Cricetidae; genus Peromyscus; species Peromyscus eremicus. The sequence goes on along the minus strand of NW_026735496.1, from coordinate 4,140 downwards.
AGAAAAGAGCACTATTCTACCCTACTGTGTTTCCGCTGTGGTCAAAACAGTGATCTTGCTCAGTACAAAGGAACTGTGCTTCCTACACACACGGCCATATCTAGTTCAATTCTGATTAGGAACCTGACAAGAACAGTAGATCCTCTTCAGTCCAATACACTGTACTTGCTGGGAACAGACGCCAGTGCTATTTGTCCTGTGTATGGCAATGGCAGCGCAATAGTGACTATTCTTACCATAAAACAACTCTTGCTCGTAGGACCAGAAACTGCATGTGATTCAACTCCATTTAGAACTGGGAAACAAACGCTAGTTCGCCTTACAAGAAACACACTCTGCTTTAGAGAAAAGAGCACTCTACTACTCTACTGTGTTTCCTATAGAGCCAGAACAGGGAGTTTCCTCAGAACAAAAGAACTGTGCTTCCTGCACACAGGGGCCATATCTATTCAATTCTGCTTAGGAAACGGACAAGAACAGTAGATCCTCTTCAGTCCATACACTGTACATGCTGGGAACAGATGCCAGTACTATTTGCTCTGTGTATGACAATGAGAGCGCAATAGTGACTCTTCTTACCAGAAAACAACTCTTGCTCCTAGGACCAGAAACTGCATGTGATTCAACTCCATTTAGGACTGGGAAACAAACGCTAGCTCGCCTTACAAGAAAAACACTGTGCTTTTGAGAAAAGAGCACTCTTCTACTCTACTGTTTTTTTTTATAGGGCCAGAACAGTTAGCTTGATCAGAACAAAAGAACTGTGCTTCCTTCACACGGGCCATATCTAGTTCAACTCTGCTTAGGAAACTGACAAGAACATTAGCTCCTCAACAGTCCGATACACTGTACTTGCTGGGAACGGACCGAGTGCTATTTGCACTATGTATGGCAATTGGAGCGCAATAGTGACTTTCCTTACCAGAAAACAACTCTTGCTCGTAGGACCAGAAACTACATGTGATTCAACTCCATTTAGGACTGGGAAAAAAACGCTAGCTCGCCTTACATGAAACACACTCTGCTTTTGAGAAAAGAGCACTCTTCTACTCTACTGTGTTTCCTATCGGGTCCGAACTGTGAGCTTGCTCAGAACAAAAGAACTGTGCTTCCTACACACACGGGCCATATCTAGTTCAACTCTGCTTAGGAAACTGACAAGAACATTAGCTCCTCTTCAGTCCAATACACTGTACTTGCTGGGAACAGATGGGAGTGCTATTTGCACTGTGTACGGCAATGGGAGCACAACAGAGACTTTCCTTACCAGAAAACAACTCTTGCTCGTAGGACCAGAAACTGCATGTGATTCAACTCCATTTAGGACTAGGAAAAAAAACATTAGCTCGCCTTACAAGAAACACACTCTGCTTTTGAGAAAAGAGCACTCTTCTACTCTACTGTGTTTCCTATGGGGTCCAAACAGTGAGCTTGCTCAGAACAAAAGAACTGTGCTTCCTACACACACGGGCCATATCTAGTTCAACTCTGCTTAGGAAACTGACAAGAACAGTAGATCCTCTTCAGTCCAATACACTGTACATGCTGGGAACAGACGCCAGTGCTATTTGCCCTGTGTAAAACAATGGCAGCACAATAGTGACTCTTCTTACCAGAAAAAAACTCTTGCTTGTAGGAACAGAAACTGCATGTGATTCAACTCCATTTAGGACTGGGAAACAAACGCTAGCTCGCCTTACAAAAAACACACTCTGCTTTTGAGAAAAGAGCACTCTTCTACTCTACTGTGTTTCCTATGATGTCCGAACAGTGAGCTTGCTCAGAACAAAAAAACTGGGCTTCCTCCACACACGGCCATATCTAGTTCAATTCTGCTTAGGAACCTGACATGAACAGTAGATCCTCTTCTGTTTAATACACTGTACTTGCTGGGAACAGACAACAGTGCTATTTGTCCTGTGTATGACAATGGCAGCAAAATAGTGACTCTTCTTACCAGAACACAACTCTTGCTCGTAGGACCAGAAACTGCATAGGATTCAACTCCATTTAGGACTGGGAAACAAACGCTAGCTCGCCTTACAAGAAACACCCTCTGCTTTTGAGAAAAGAGCACTATTCTACTCTACTGTGTTTCCGCTGTGGTCAAAACAGTGAGCTTGCTCAGTACAAAGGAACGGTGCTTCCTACACACACGGCCATATCTAGTTCAATTCTGATTAGGAACCTGACAAGAACAGTAGATCCTCTTCAGTCCAATACACTGTACTTGCTGGGAACAGACGCCAGTGCTATTTGTCCTGTGTATGGCAATGGCAGCGCAATAGTGACTATTGTTACCATAAAACAACTCTTGCTCGTAGGACAAGAAACTGCATGTGATTCAACTCCATTTAGAACTGGGAAACAAACGCTAGTTCGCCTTACAAGAAACACACTCTGCTTTAGAGAAATGAGCACTCTTCTACTCTACTGTGTTTCCTATAGAGCCAGAGCAGTGAGTTTCCTCAGAACAAAAGAACTGTGCTTCCTGCACACAGGGGCCATACCTATTCAATTCTGCTTAGGAAACTGACAAGAACAGTAGATCCTCTTCAGTCCATACACTGTACATGCTGGGAACAGATGCCAGTACTATTTGCTGTGTGTATGACAATGAGAGCGCAATAGTGACTCTTCTTACAGAAAACAACTCTTGCTCCTATGACCAGAAACTGCATGTGATTCAACTCCATTTATCACTGGGAAACAAACGCTAGCTCGCCTTACAAGAAAAATACTGTGCTTTTGAGAAAAGAGCACTCTTCTACTCTACTGTTTTTTTTATAGGGCCAGAACAGTGAGCTTGATCAGAACAAAAGAACTGTGCTTCCTTCACATGAGCCATATCTAGTTCAACTCTGCTTAGGAAACTGACAAGAACATTAGCTCCTCAACAGTCCGATACACTGTACTTGCTGGGAACGGACCGGGTGCTATTTGCACTATGTATGGCAAGGGGAGCGCAATAGTGACTTTCCTTACCAGAAAACAACTCTTGCTCTTAGGACCAGAAACTGCATGAGATTCAACTCCATTTAGGACTGGGAAACAAACGCTAGCTCGCCTTACATGAAACACACTCTGCTTTTGAGAAAAGAGCACTCTTCTACTCTACTGTGTTTCCTATGGTGTCCAAACAGTGAGCTTGCTCAGAACAAAAGAACTGTGCTTCCTACACACACGGGCCATATCTAGTTCAACTCTGCTTAGGAAAAAGAAAAGAACAGTAGCTCCTCTTCAGTCCAATACACTGTACTTGCTGGGAACAGATGGGAGTGCTATTTGCACTGTGTACGGCAATGGGAGCACAATAGTGACTTTCCTTACCAGAAAACAACTCTTGCTCATAGGACCAGAAATTGCATGTGATTCCACTCCATTTAGGACTGGGAAACAAATGCTAGCTCGCCTTACAAGAAACACAGTCTGCTTTAGAGAAAAGAGCACTCTTCTACTCTACTGTGTTTCCTATAGGGCCAGAACAGTGAGCTTGCTAAGAACAGAAAACTGTGCTTCCTACACACACGGGCCATATCTAGTTCACCTCTGCTTAGGAAACTGACAAGAACGGTAGCTTCTCTTCAGTCCAATACACTATACTTGCTGGGAACAGATGCCAGTGCTATTTGCACTGTGTATGGCAATGGGAGCGCAAGAGTGACTCTTCTTACCAGAAAAAACTCTTGCTCATAGGACCAGAAACTGCATGTAATTCAACTCCATTTAGGACTGGGAAACAAACGCTAGCTCACCTTACCAGAAACACACTCTGATTTTGAGAAAAGAGCACTCTTCTACTCTACTGTGTTTCCTATGGGGTCCAAACAGTGAGCTTGCTCAGAACAGAAAACTGTGCTTCCTACACACAGACCACATCTAGTTCAACTCTGCTTAGGAAATTGGCAAGAACTGTAGCTCCTTTTCAGTCCGATACACTGTAATTGCTGAGAATAGACGGGTGTGCTATTTGCACTGTGTATGGCAATGGGAGCGCAATTGTGACTTTCCTTACCAGAAAACAACTCTTGCTCGTAGGACCAGAAACTGCATGTGAATCAACTCCATTTAGGACTGGGAAACAAATGCTAGCTCGCCTTACAAGAAACACACTCTGCTTTTGAGAAAAGAGCACTCTTC